>NW_009936863.1:0-318 GCF_000696875.1 Nestor notabilis
CAATTTAGAGACAAGGATGTCATGCGGGACAATGTCATATTGAGTCCCATGTTCTAAATACCCAAACCCCTGACTATGGCACCACTTTTCTAACCATGTATTAATCTGCCAAATGCACCCAGCTTTTTTAAGGTCCTCCCCTTTATCCTGGAGAATTGATGAAAAAATAAATTGCAGCTCCCAAGCCCCTAACCACCTCTCCCAGGGCTCTGTAGACCTTCTTCATGTTGCCCAGGCTACTGCTATCTATATCACTAGCACCCACATGGACCACTAGAAGGGGGAAGTAGTTGGCAGGACTTACTAGAACAGGCAGCC
>NW_009936863.1:610-955 GCF_000696875.1 Nestor notabilis
TGTTTTTTTTTGGGTTTTGTTTTTTTTTTTTTTTTTGTTTGGTTTGGTTTGGTTTGGTTTTTGTTTTTAGGGTGTTTGGTTTTTTTTGTTACTAGTTTCCAGCTTCCTGGGTTAATGCCGTCCTTCTTTCCTGTACATGCTATGATGGACACTTGCGGACCCTGCATAGTTTGGGCCTGGGGCAAGCAGTCCAGCTCCCTCTCAGCTTCCCTGACAGCTTTTAGCTTACCAACATCCTCCCGCAGCTCAGCTACCTGCTGCAGGAAGTCCTCCACCAGGGCGCACTGAGTGCAGCCCTGTCCGTTGTGCACCCTCGCCTCAAGTAGACCAGTGGAGGCACCTTCT
>NW_009936863.1:1000-22276 GCF_000696875.1 Nestor notabilis
CGTGCCCCCGCCCAGTCCCCCCGCCGGGGCAGCCAGAGCAGAGCTCCCAGACCGGATCCTAGCCCTGAGACGAGTGCTCGCCATCCCGCTCGCCCTGCCCGCAGAAACTGCTGTGCTGCCTGGGGTGGGTTTTTACCCACTGAGGGCTGATGCCTCACCTCCTGGCCCCGCCCCCTTTAAGTCAGCTCCTCGCGTCAGCGGAGCTGACGGCTCCTGGGCAAGGCCTGTCGAGGACCTGAGGCTCCCTCGGTGGCTCTCGCCGCTCCGAAATGAGGCTCCGGGACGCTGAGCTTCCCCCTGCTCCTGGGGTGAAGGCGTCCTCTCTGGAGATACCTCGGCAATTGAATAAACACCTTATACAAAGTGCAAAAAGTTGGACAGATGAAAGCCCCGCCCTAAAGAACATTTTATCTCCTTATTTAGAGTACTCTTTTCATGAGATAAAAGAGCTTAAAAATCTTCTGATGACTCGGTCAGGGATTTGGCCTTGATCAGCTCTAGAGAGTAGATAATGAGAAAGTCACTCAAAGTCTAACTCTTAGCTGTTAAAAATAGGTCTCGGACAAAATATTTCATTTTTGATCTAACATGCAAATTCAGTCTATCAAATTCAGTTCAGTCACTCAGCTGATCAATTTCTGTTCTTTATATTTCTCATTTAGAATGATCCCATGCCTAAAAGAATAACAGCTATGACAAATGTTTATTTTGTTTGAAACCTGATGTGTTTTTCTTAATTATGCAGTACCTGCTTATACTCATATATTTTATCTGAAAAGTGGATGACCCAGTATCTGCCAGAATAAATTCTGTATGTGTATTCATAGTTACACCCGTACATGTCACTAATTCTTCTGCACTTTACTAATTCTTTTTTCTTCTGTTGTGTGTTTCAGGAAGTAGTTTCTGCCTGTAGGTTGGATGTAGTTTCACTGAGCTGTAAATATGTCTTCAGCCTAACAAAGTAGATTTGAGGAGTATTTTTCACCTTATCATCTGAAGATAGAGGATGCAATTAATATGATGTGACTGTAGCAGGTATCCAGTAATGCTGTTACCAAATAGCTAGCTCAGAAGTATGTTTTCAGCATTTTTATGGCACAGCAAACATGGGAGAGATCCCTTTCTGTCAGAGCAAATCAGCTACATACTCCAAAGAAAACACCAGCAGAGTTAGTGCTACTATCAACATGGTTTTCAGTTTTCTCATCAAATCTACAGCCTGCTTTTTCCATGTATGAAAAAGTCTTTCCCTGTTTCCACTTCCTACTGTAAGTAATAACAATAACTTTTCCACTGATATCTTCCCCTGTGAAAATATTATCTCTTAGGGAAGGATGAAAAGTATGACATCCTCATTAATACCAGCTGAATCAGTTAAAATCCAATGAATAGTTAATACACTAACAATAATGTGTGAATAGTAAACAGTTTATTGTTATTTACACCAAATAGTGCCTTATGTTTCCATAAACCAGCCTCATCAGAGTGTGACCCTAAAGAATGAATTTATGCCTTCCAGCCCATCAGCACCATCTACTGCAACTTGACATAACAACAGTTTTTGCCACAATAAGCACAAGTTTCAATGTGTTGGGTTTTTTTATTTATGTCTGCCATTCTTGGTATTTTCTGTTTATTCCCACTTACTGCTCCACTGTGGCCTGTCAAAAAAGTTCTTAATTTGTCATTTTTGAAAAAGGTTCTGGAAATGTGACTTGTTTTTCAGAAGAAGTCATCCCACAGACTTCACCTGGTTGAACTCAATAATTGTAGAAGTTTTGAAAATGCTTAAGGTCAAAACATATTTTCAGTTTCTCTTGCTTTTACCTGTCAGGGTGGAGGGGAAGAAGGGAAAGAACAGGATTTCAAAAAAAAAAAGAAGAAAATACAAGACCTAAAAAAACCCCATAAAAACAACAAAAAAAACCCAACAAACAAACAAAAAAACAAAACCCAAAACTAAAAACCCCAAACAAAAACCAACAAACTACAAAAAAAAAAAACCAAACTAAAATTCAGTATAAACTAAGTCCCTAAAATCCTTTCCTGCAAATAGCCCTCTCTTACGTCTGCTCAGGATTGAATAGGAAAGACTTAGCAGAATCTCATCAGGTTATCAAGTAGATTCTAGACTTTCAGCATAGCCCTCCTGTACAAAGCATTCATAGTTTTGCCTCTGAGGCAGAGAGTTCCTTTTGCAGCCTGAAATACCATCAGGAAAGAGGCTTAACCCACTTGATAAGGGCTAGAGATTTTCTGTCATCGTATTTAATTTTAGCTATGTAACTTTCTCCTTTGTCTCCTGCCTTTCTTCCCTCCAATCAATGATAGGTGAATCTGCAAATCAGTCTGCAGATTCTCATTACACTGTACTGGACATGCTGCCTTACCATACCATGAGCTAAATCTCACCTGTTTATTCAGATTAATTCTTGCACAATACCAATGGCTGCAGTGACTATTCTGACTCCAGAATCACACTTGGGCAAAAGAAAAAGTCACATGCATTCAAACATGTTTCAGTAGGACCTGTCACATCCTTGGTTAGACAGTGCATACAATTTATGAACTCCTGCTGAGAAAAGAGCCACTATGAGGAAATTAAGAATATAAAAAATTATGAGGAAAAAAAAAAAAAGACATCTCCTTTTTCCTCATACAACCCAAAGTAAATTTTAGATTTCCCCCTTTAGTTCACTTTACTCCATAATGACTACCCTAACACAGGTCACACTGGTCTCTCAGACAACCCTGCCAAACAATCAGCTTATTTGTGCCACTTACAAAAATATGCCTACACGTGCTTGCCTTTGTGGGCTTAATAAAATTGGTATGCTTTATTTTGCAGTTGTTAAGTCATTTAAAACTTGTTTACTTGTAAGAATACCTGGTACATAGACATAGATTTAAAAAAAATGTTAATTGGTGAGGATATAGAAAGAAATTAGGTGCTCGGCATGCTGCGTACAACAGAACAGCAATCTTCCAGGAAGAATCGTGAAAAATCCCATGATTGTAGACTGAGCTTATTCCTTTATTCTCCTTCTCATTCAGGCATATGATAATTTCAAAAACCTTTTCCATTTTTTCTTTCAGTGATTTGGGAGTTACAAATTCCTAAGAATATATACTCATCATGTGCTAATCTAGGTTGTACAGTGGCTATTTCCTTCTCAGGCAGGCAGACAAATCTAGTAGAACTCAGGAAACATAAATACATAATTGCATCTTTCACATATATAAGCAAAACAAACTAATTTTTTATGTGAACTCTTCATTTTTAAAAGACTGATATTTATTTTTCTTACAGTCACAGAGTGTTGGTGGAGGAACATTTCCCTTTTAGTATGTCCTTCACACTCTCCCCTGCAGTCTCTTGATACTTAATATATTCTTTTCTTTTAGCTTCCAACTCCTCTTTTACCTGTCCATCAACCCTCTATTCCATAGATCCAAGCATGGTTTTCAGGGTTTTTTTTTTCGTTTTTTTTTCCTAGATGAAAGGAGGTTGGTTTTGATTCTTTTCACTGCAGTACAGGGAGATAGAACTTTAATCACTTTAATAAAACATCTTTCCTATATTCCAATGTTAAGATATCCTTTCCACATATTGTATTTTGTTGTGTTAAAACTTATTCTCTGTGAAAGGTAAAGTTTTACTATTCCAGTAATTGATTACATTTTTAATATTCATTCATTCATTCGTATTGGATATTTTCAGTGTCGCACAGACATTAAATTACCGTTATGACTTAGGAGTTTAAAAGAGCTAGTCATAATGTAGAGATTAAAGACATACACACAAAAAAACTCTTAGAACAAAATAGTGCAACACTTTCTCAAGCACTGACTGATTTACATAGCTCCAAATGGCAAACAAATGTATAATATTACAATATTTATACTGTATCTTTTAAAATTCCAAATTTGTAGTATGTATTATGAATAAAAGTCCAGATCTTTTTCCAGTTTGAAATTGGTGGGCCTGCTACAAAGCATTTAATTGAATGGAATATGTCTCATTTAAATCAATGTTGGATAATATTGTAAGTAAAACTACACTTAGTGAGGTGGGGAGGATCTGGAGCAGGTGAAAACATTTTCCTTTTAAAAACTGACATAGTGTTAGATTTTCATTCAGGGTAGTCTCTGCTGAGTTTAGAGAATAAATTCCCAAAATCATGCCATGTGGTTTTATGAAGGAAGAGTTCTTCAGTATTTCAAAGAATCATGAGGTCAGGACTGGCTGAGCACTAAAGAAAGGTTTTTTTGGTTCAAGGTTTGTCAGCATTGGTGCATGGATTAAAATACCTCATATATGATTGACAAAGTCATTTGAAGTGACAGCAGATAGGTAAAAGGTTCAGACAAGAAAGCTCAAAGACATTGTTCAGCTTCTGTGAAATGAATTACTAAGTAGATGGGAGTCTTCATTCTGGAAAAGTAGTTAATTATGGTATAGAGTGATTAGAGTATGGAATATATATGGTATCTGAGTGCTATGATCTGACCAGATAGGTATTAGTTGTTCTCCATCTTTTGCAGTGACAGAACAATGAGGAATTGAATGAAGGTAACAGATAAAAATATTAACAGTTAAAAAATTACGATAATAACTAATAATTCATGGATCAGGAAGCTTGAGAGACTTGTCACCAAAAGTTTTTGTGTTGAAAATCAGAGACTGAAAAACAGAAGGAAGGAACTTGGAACTCTTTTCCAGGCACCCTTTTACAGACATTCTTTAAGAAAGGATAAGGATTAAAGTAACCTGCCAGAAGTGAGGAACTTTAAATTGTGCTGAAAATTTGTATATACACAAAACTCACTGTAATAAGCGAAATCTTGCATTAACCTTCCATGTGATGCATCCCTGAGGTCCTTTCCAAACTCTGAGTCCTTTATTTCTCCCAACTGTCTTTTTTGCTCTCTTTTTACCACTAGCTTTTATCACCTGTCAATAGATCCTTTAGGTCCAGCCAAGTTCATTTAAGCTTTCTCTGCAGCAGAATATGGGTCAAAAACCCCAAAAGCTACTGAATGTCCCTATTAGGTGTGTGAACTTTCGAAGGAATTGAATGCTGTTAGAGCATATGAACAAGTCAGTCTTTAAACTGTGTAATGTCTCTAAATTAGAGATACATGGACTTGATGGATGGAACATTCAGTGCATAAGGAATTGTCTGGGTGGCCACACTCAGAGAGTTGCAGTCAACTGCTCAATGCCTAAGTGGAGACCAGTAACAACTGATGTTCCTCAGGGGCTGGTATTGGGACCAGCAGTGTTCAACATCTTTGTCAACTACATGGACAAAGGGATAGGGTGCACCCTCAGCATGTTTTCCAACAATACCAAGCTATGTGGTGTGGTCAACATGCTGGAGGGAAGGGATGCCATCCAGAGGGACCTTGAAAAGCTCGAGAGGTGGATCCATGCAAACCTCATGAAGTTTAACAAGGTTTAAGTGCAAGGTCCTGCACTTGTGTCAGGGCAATCTCAAGCACAGATACAGGCTGGGTTGAGAATGGATTGAGAGCAGCCCTGAGGAGAAGGAATCATAAAATCATAGAATCAACTCAGTTGGAAAAGACCTGGGAGTGTTGGTTGGAAAGAAGCTCAACATGAAGTGGCAATGTAAGCTTGCAGCCCAGAAAACCACCTGTGGGTACTGTATTCAGCTCTGAGAACACAGCCCCAACATAAGAAAGACATGGACTTGTTGCAGCAAGTCCAGAGGAGAGCCGCGAAGATGATCAGAGGGCTCAGCACTTCTCATATGAGAACAAGCTGAGAGAATTGGGCTTGTTCAGCCTGGAGAGGGCTCCAGAGAGACCTTAGAGCAGCCTTCCAGTACATAAAGGGGGCCTACAAGAAAGCTGGAAAAGGATTTTTACAAGGGCATGTAGTGACAGGATAAGGAGTAATGGCTTTAAACTGAAAAAGGGTAGATTTAGATTTGACATTATGAAGAAATTCTTTATTCTGAGGGTGGTGAGGCACTGGAACAGGCTGCCCCAAGAAGATGTTGATATCACATCCCAAAGTGTTCAAGACCAGGTTGGATGGGGCTTTGAGCAACCTGGTCTAGTGGAAGGTGTACATGTCTGTGGCAGGGGGGTTGGGACTGGATGGTTTTTAATGTGGTAGGGGGGGTGGGACTGGATGTTCTTTAAAGTCCCTTCCAACCCAAACCATCCGATGATTCTACAGAACTGTCTCTGCTACAACAAAGATATAACTGTTTATACAGTATAAAGCACATAAATCACTAAATTATAGAGTAGGAAGGACTATTGTATCATCTACTCTTTCTCTGACATGTCCATTGCTCATTAAGCTGAGAATTTTGCAAGCAATATGCAGGGAGGAGAGGTGAAGAGCTTCAAAAAGTAACCTGATACAAAGACAGATGAATCCCAGAAACTTTCAGACCTAACAACCTTTACATCAAGAAAGCAATTATAGCGTAAATACCTCCTGCTACCTTGATCTAATGATCTCAGCTGGTTCATAGTATTCCATTTTTCAAAAAATTTCAAAGTTTTAGAAGTTGTGGTTAAATATCCTTACAAGTATCATGTAACCAGAATAATCTTGGGGTCCTGTGGACATGCCAAAATTCCATTGCAATCTGTCTTTACTGTATTTCTGTAAAACAGTTAATTATATTTTTTCAGTATAGATGTAACTTACTGGTACACATAGTTGTAAATAACTTCACAAATTGGAGGTCAATTACAATTCTACTGGGTCTTAAGACTGAAATTTTATTACTGGGTTCATGGCCAGCCAGTAATGACAAGAATTAACTTCAGTGGCCATCTGAGCAGATACTTTGGTTTATTTTCATTCACTGTGCATCTAGAATTAACTCCTCCAATGTTTAGAGAATGAAATAAAGAGCTGCAGAGAGTAATGTACTTGTAGTGTACATCAAGTTTTATTATTTGAAAAGACTAAAACACCGTGATGCACACACCAGAGCACATCTAGTGCAATCTTTATTATGTATTACCTTTTTGCTTTTTACGTTATATTCTACCATCACTCAAGCAATGATGGAGAACATTTCTTGTATCATAAAAGAGAAAGCTTCTTAAACAAATAAAACAAGCATCATGTAATCTATTTCAGGTACTCTTCCACCATGAAAGAGTTTGGTTTGTTTTTAAGGAACTACAAGACAGCATTTGATGAATCTTATTATGAATCTTACTATGTTTCGACTAGGAAAAATATATGCCCTCTCATATTGTATAAAGCATTTCAGAACCACTTTGATTCAACATCATCTTGGAAAAAGAAATGGAAATCCTTCAAAATGTGAATCTTATGGATAACTATCAACTAAAGCATATTTTGGAAAAAAGTCCTGAAATAAAAAGTGGCAAATGTAATTTTCACTGGAAACACTAAAGCTTTGCATACTTCTGGCTGGGGAAGAAACAATCACCTAGAATCAGCCAAGCAACAGTAATTCTTAATTACATTGCAGATTTTTTTTCCTGTTGTTCTGGTTAGGCCTATTAGAAGCCATTTAGCTGTAGTTTCAACTTTCATTCTCTCACAAATTTAGTTTTTACCCAGTAATTACAACTGTCATGAAAGAAATGCAGCCCTTAACAATACCAAAATCCCAGTACATGTATACACATAAACTTGGGATGTGACACTAGTTGTTATGAAAGCTTTGACAGAATCCTCTCCTAAAAATTATTAGCTCAAAATATTGTTACTGGTAAAAGACTTTATAGCTACTTACACCAAGTGAGCAATAGGAGGCCAAATGTTTTCAAAACAGGTTAAAGAGTCATAATAATTACTAAACAACTATTATCTCATAAACTCAAAGAAGCTTTCCACAGGGTAATTTCTTTTTACACTATGAACTTTGAAACTGGAGCCAGGCTGGAAAAATGGATCAAGCTAATGTGACTGATACAAGCACTAAAATTTAATTCATTAGATCTATATTTAATTCAGAAATACAAAACAGTTCATGTGAGAGACAATGGAAACTATTTGATTATTGCCAAAGAGAAGTAACTGCTTGGCTGGAAAAGGAAGAGTTAAAGAAAAAACAAAGTACATTGTGCAATTAAGCAGAGCAATCTAGCTGGCTGAGGAGGAGAGAGCATAAGATACCAAGACACCTGGCTGAGGAAGAGAGTACATAGAGATAAGAGACTGGCTATTCTAGGACTGGTTGTGAGACGACGAGCAGTGTTAAAAAGCAAACTGTAAGTCAGGAACTTAACATGATAGACTACAAATAGAATGGTATAAAAGCTAGAGCAATAGGCTAAAAATAACTGTTGTTAGAATGGTATAAAAAGTTAGAGCAGTAGGCAGTAAGGTGATTCACTGCATGAAGATGCTTTAGGTCCATGCCGTTAATCTCCACAAGTTCACAATGGTCTACGTATTTATTTGTCATTAAGTAAATGTGAAATAGCTGTAAGCATGCCTAAACTAAGACCATGATAGACATTATTTGATAGTACAAATGAAGATGAAAAGTCAGAAAAAAAAACCCAACCCTGTGGCAGACCATGTATTTTTATTCAGATATATTGGCTTAAGATACAGCTATTAAAAGAGGTTAATCCAATATTTATATCAACCTGTAGGAGCAGTAAAATTGATAGTCACTAAAATAAGAAGTCTCTTAAAGTTAAATAAAGCAAGACTACAAATTTTTACTTTACTCATGACAGGACCTAGAGGTAAGATATGTAGCACCAGAACATCAGATCAGGCTGCCTAAGGTAAATGTCTGGGCTTCCCATAATGTCAGAGAAGAGCAAAAGATGCAAAAGATACAAAAGGAGAGAAGATGGAGAAAGGAGAAAGGAGAAGGAGAAGGAAGAGAAGAAACAACAACTATTCAGAGTCAGTACGTATCATGTAAAAAGCCATGATAATCAAGCCAAGAGGAGAGAAAATCAAGCAAGAAAGTAGGAAATGTGCAAATTAATAGGTACTTGGTTTAGGAATTGCTCCGAGATTTGTTCAGGGAAACAATCTACTTAAGATGGTGTTCATTTTGTACTGTAGGGTATAGAAGTCCGTCCTTGTCCATCGTTAGGATGTAAGCCTCCAGTTCAGGTAGAGAAATGAGAGACTCTTCCTTTGTACATGCATACAAATACTATGACTCTCAGTCTCACTGAATGATAAACCAAAAGCTTCCAGGCTAAAGCAGTGATTGAGAAGCCAGATTCCACTTCCTAGGTTAGCACTCTAATCAAAAGCATATTATGAAAAATATAGGGGGTTTTGAATAAACATTACTATCTATATTTGTGTGTATGGATTGAAACTCTTAAATTATATTGCGCTAGTGTTCCTCACTTTCTTATCACAACCATCTCCCAAGTTTGTGTGATTCTTAATTTACAAACATCTCTGTGCATTCAAATTATCGGAGAAAAACCCGGTGAACATAGATTTCTCAGGAGGTAGGAAATTATGAATACTAGGCTGTTTATTTAACTCTACAAGGGCGTGATTCAGGTTCCATTAAAGTTAATAGAAAGCTGTCCACAGATTTCAGAAGTGCAATGAATCAGTGAAGAGTGCTGTCCTGCCTAATAAGTATTTTTATAGTCAACATCCACTTTTATCTAGGATTTTAGACGTAATTGATACTAGTGCATATATATTCATATTAGCTTGTCTAGTTAATCCTAAATGGAAAGAAAAACACAATTAAATTGCATGCTTAAAATAAAAACAGTTCATTGTGCTACCTAAATTGTATTAGCTGCAATTACTTCATCATACTAACTTTCAACATACACTAAAAATGCCTATGTTTTTTGTGTTTTGTTTGGGTTTTTTAAGACTTTTTAAAGGGGTACCAGCTATCAAGGAGAATACCAGGTATCAACTCTCAGCTTTTGAAGAGAAGATTGCATGGAAACAGTCTGGAATGCTTCATTAGCCAGAAGAACATGTTCCCCACATATCACTCTGTTGTTCATACCTCATGATCATAAGGGCCATTTTCAAGTCCCTATGAAAAAAACCTGAAGCTACTAAGAAAAGTACTAGATTTGCTGGTGTTTGAACCAAAACTGTGGTTTCAAATTCACAAGGGCGTTGAGAGAATTACTTTTTCATTGTGTGTTTAAACCTACTGACAAATATTCAATCAATTTTATTAGTTATAAACAGTAGCTTTTTTTCCATCTCATGCGTCTTCCGTTCACCCGACCTCATCTGCCGCCACTGTGCTACTAAGTTAGCTCTGTGGACCAGCTCATGATGAGATACTTAGAATCAGACTGCAGTTCCATTCACCTTTTCTTGGTAATGAAGCTGACTTAAGAAGCCCATGATGCAAAAGCAATCATCCCCCCAGCAGTTACAGTTTGCCACCAGTTCAGTTTTCCGAGTATTGCTGCCTAGTACCACAGTATACATATATATAGTGTTTAAATATTCTAAATGCATTTCTGTATGTTATTTATGTAATAAGTATGTAAGTATATGTGTGTGTGGTTTTGTGTATATATTACAAAACATATTGTATAGACCAAATCAAAGACATGATCCTGGCTTAAAAAAGAAAACAAACAAGGAGGCAGGAAGAGATGGATGTGAGTAGGAACGGATAGCCAAAACAGAGAATGTCTCATGATGTCTGTCAGAAAGGATATAACATATATTACATAACTTGACAACTAAGTAGTATGTGGGAAGAAATTTCGGGACAAACCCTAGGAAAGAATGTTCTACAGCAGAAACTGCCACTCTCTGACTCTTTCTAATCTTTACCCAGTCTACAGTCTTTCATTCTTTCCCACATTAGTTCTTTATATAAATTCCATTCTTGTTTAATTACTTCCCATATTCCCTCCTTAGATTTAACAATCCATTTTTAGGGGTTTTGAACTGTTTTACCTAGATGTGTTGGTACTGCAGACCTCAGTGTGGCAGAAAAATATTTGAGCTATCCATAAACAACCCACGGTAACTTTAGAGGGCTTTTCTAGCCTGTCTTACCATGGCCAAAATATGCCAGGGAGGTGAGTTAACTCATTGGCAATACCAATCAGTTAGACAAAGTTGTTTCCAGATCTAATGGTTAGAGTAGCGCATACTGCTAAACCACTGAATCAGTCTTGACATTGTTTCTTTGGAATGACTACCATATGATAACCTAATATCAAATTGACTGAAAGGCCTTTGCCTTATGAAAGGGGGATATTTCTAATGGACTAATCAAGAAAACATTGACAGAAATATTCTGCTTATGGTGTGCAGCTGTTCCCTGTAAGTTTCCAAATGAATAAAACTTGGGTAAGTGCGATTTTTGTAGACTCAGTGTGATCTGTAAGGTGACAGGAGACAATATGTGTATCTTTAATACGGAACAACAGATGAAATCCCTGCAAGCCTTCAGAAAACATCATTGAGGCTAATGTGTTATTGTTAACGATCCTATGGCTTACCATATGTCCAGGCAGTAAAGTTAGCTAATACACCATTGTTTTTCTCCACTTCAATTCCTTCATAAAACAAGCTGATAGCAATATAACAGTATTAACACTGGAGAATGGAAACTACAGAAGAGAAGACACTTGGTTTTGTTCCAGGGAATCAGTATTCAGACTATATTACATTCATTAGTGTTTACAAAAATGTACTTCCTGACAGTGGCTGTTTGTATAAATTCTGACCTTGATTACAAATATGATCTATATGAATATGCAAGGAGGTGGCATTTCCAATAAAAACAGGACATGGGATTAACAAATTGACAAGTACTGGACTGGATTATAAATTCAGTTAAAGTTTCACAGTAGTAAGGAAACAAAAAAACTGCAAAAACATGCTGAATGCAAGAAAATGTGGAAGACAAACACAAATGAATAATGATGAAGATGCTTGGTAGTCACTTCATGGTAATTTCTGAGCAGTAGTAAATGTCACACAAATTTAGTTCTAGAAATTAATAACTTCGAAGAAAGATTCCAGAGACAAAATTTCTGTCATTCTCATTAGTATAAAGACAGAAGAGCTCCAGGGTCAGTGGAATTATCATAGAACTATCTTGGGTACAACACAGCTCAATATCTAGAGTTCAGAAAACTAAAAGAGCAGATTTCTTTTAATTATTTTTTTTCTCCTCCCCAGAAAATGTCTGGATTACTTATTTTGTTTTGGATTTCTGTGTTCTGTATTTTCAGATCAAGACTTTTTCTCATTTCTTCTTGTTTCATAATTCAAAGAGTAAGGACATGTTTGGCCACACAAAGCCACATGAATACACAAGTTAGTTTTGAATTTTGCAAGGGAAAAATGTCAGCTTCAGAAAAGAAATCAACATTTTCTACTTTGCATGTCACAATTAGGAATTTCTCATTGCCGTTTGGAAAACGATGTCAATTTTAAAATGTTGAATGTTTCTGTTAAAGTGAATTTGAAACAACTATTAAAAAATTAACTTTTACTTTTGCCTGAATGTTCTATTGTTAAAAATATATTGAGAAAAAAAAAATCAGTCATTCTGGTCTGAATAAACTATAACCTCTTCTGGGTTAAAAAAAAACCCAAAAAACAAGAAGACCAACCTTAATTGACTATTTGTGTAGTTACACCATGCAGTAAAGTTTATAACTAATTCTTGCTCTTGTGGTCTAATATCCCATTTTGCCTTCCTGCAATTCCAAACCAATAAAATGGCCCATAAAAAGAAAACTGGGATGGAGCTGGTAAGGAGGTCATGTAAACAAGTATCCAGTTCTCCTGAGAGCCTGTACGTACTTGTTATGCTTTTTTTCAGATGTTGGTCATAGCCCTAAAGCTGAGACTGGTGTTAAAAGGAAGCATTATTTCTTTTCTGCTTCATTCTGCTGGAAAGCTGAATAGCTTCATTTAGTCCTTTCATAGCTTTTGCTGGAAGAAAACATTCACTCCTCAGGCATCTTTATTACAGAAGGGGGCAATTTAATAAGTATGCTTAGATAAGTTTCTCTCCAACTACATTCAGGGGAAACAGCTGGAAGCTTAGGCTTCAATGTTGCACTAACATAAAGTCAAGAAGAGGCTTTCTTACAGTCTGTATTGCTCAGACGAGGGGGACGTCTCACAGTAGTCTCACAGCTCTTGGTGTCTGCATTCCAGCTGAGATCATGGCTTAAGGTGTGGGTGTTTTTTCTTCTGTTCCCTACCACAGCAAAGTTAAATGTCACAGCTAGAACAAGCAACAGCCTGTACATAAAGGAAGGAAAAACAGAATAATTACACCCTGGGGCAACAAAAAAAGCTGCTAATGTTTTTCAGTTCAAATACATCAAATGTATTTTGCATGGTAGCAGGCATGCTATATATGAGTTTGGGATGAGAGTTCATGTCTGAACCGTAAAGACCTGACCAATATATTTCGCAGGATAGATGGGTCTTGAATACTAGGCTCATTTGCCAAATTACATGTTACTTTCTCAATTTTTCTCTCTATTGTTTTGAACAACCATTTTTACACAAGGTGAAAAAATAGTGAAATAGGAATTAGACAGTATTAATTTCTATAGTATCCATCCATCTATAGATAATAAGTTCATGTTCAGTCAACCACTTGTCAGCCAAGAGTATAGAAAATATAAATGTTTTTACACATTGCCCAGTGAGTGCTGCTACCCAAATACTATGAAGAAAAATTCTTATCTCATAAAGATCCTTCCTTACATTTAGCTTTTGGCAACTCTCAAAGGTTTAAAGGGATACTACAATATATAATTGTTTTAATTGACTGTCATTTCTTAGAAAAGCATCCCCATTTACAAATTTAATTATAATGTTAATACAGCTTTAAAACTCTGAAATAATTATCTCTTTTTAGGAGGATCTCATCACAACAGGCCCTTTACTGGGCCATCTGCTTGGTCCAGTTACATTAATTACAGCCTGGGAATGTTTGTGTCTTCTAAATTTATGCAAAATGCCACTATCGCTAATAAAGAGTCCTTAAGAAATGCAGAAAAAAATATATAACTTAAGAAGTTTAAAGGCCTCCATAAACAACAAAAGCATGACAAGAAATACACTTCATCACACTTGTCAATAGGCAGCTGTGCATTTCTATGCATTCAGATAACTAAAATAGAAAGATCATTCCTCATGTTGTACTTATAGCTCTTATTTCTTTTACCTGCTCTCTATATGATTAGTTTTTATACACAAGACTGGAGTCTACATTTGTCCCCTTCATGCACTCTGTCATATTCTAGTGCCAGTGTACACTATTTTTAGTTCCTGCACAGTTTAAATTATATACTCTGTTATGTCTCAGGTGTGATTTATGACCATAAGTTTTTTTTCTACTACTTATCAGAAAATGTAGATAATACGATACACCAGTTTGTTTGCATTTATGCCCAACGCTCTCATTTATAGCTTCTTGTTTTAATACCGTTCACCAGTGGTCAAAATAGAACTGACTGTGCTTAATCCAAATGTGTATGGAACAGCACCTTGTCATCTCCGCAGATTTTCTCCTTTCCTTTTGCTGTTCGTGCAAATGTCTTCATACTCTTAGCTGAACATTTTATTAAACATTTCTTCATCAACCACAGCAAGTCACCCTGTTTATAATTCAGATCAAAAAAAAAAAAAAAAGAGAAATTTCAACACAAATTGAGGACTGAGCATTCAGGTTTAATATACTTACATTGCTTACCTGAGACTTACTGAGATTGAGAATCTCCAAAATGAAGGGATGCATGCAGAAAATGTGTATTTTTCTCTCTCTTGGTACAGCTCTGGTGTGACCTAGTTTATAATAGCTGGAGATAAATTCAGAATGTTTAAGCTTTTACTAAATGGCTGTAATGTTACCTCACAATCTGGTTGCTACTTTTTACTGATAGTGGACATGATTTTGATTTATTTTGATTTTCCTTCTCAGTTTTTGCAGAATGTTGATATGTGCATTTACTTACAAATACCATCTGGAGTTTGCCAAAGTTCTCTTCTAAGCAACTTTTTCATAGAGATTTCAATGAATTCTTTCTTTCAAAAATCTTACTAATCATTAATCATGTTCAATATCAGAAATAAATTCTTCACTGGGTTTGGAAATGTATTTGTAGAGTTGTAGTATTTGTAAGCTCAATTGTATATTTGTATAATTGTATATTGTATATTTGTGTACATTTTATAAACCCACATATATTACTCCTGAAAAAGCTTAGGATTTGCTGACAAAATATATCCATGACCTGGTAATCTATAAAGTATCTTTTAAAGTTTCTTAATGGAGATTGCAAATGCAACTATTGCATGTATTTTACAATAGGCATCATTGATACCATAACCACATGTCGTAATGAGTGGACTAGGCTTCGTCTTGAATTCTTGTAGAATTTCCAAGAAAAGTGAAAGTTTTATTATAAACCCAGAGAGATGCTCAAATATATGCATTTCGGTATACCATCTTGATAGGTCCTAACTACGTCCAGCTCTCTGCTCTATTGAAAAAGATGGGACAAAAAAAAGCCTAACAGAAAGAAGGTAATTGTTATGAATAGGGAATTCCAGTTCTCGAGGAACATCACATGGTAGCATACATGTGCATTAGTATGCATCAACATGGTACAATCCTAGTTTTCCACTCTGATTCCTATAATGTTTAAATAAAATAATGTATAAATAACATTAAGATTTAAGAGGTGTATTGATATAAAAATAGAAAATTTAAATCCTTCGTATGGTATACTTTGAAAGTGAATGCTTTTTCTTTTTGTTTGCTTTTTTTTTTTACATTTAATACAGATAGATAGGTATTTTTTGAGACCTCCAGCATTACCTGAAAGATGCACTCTAAAAATGTTTCAGGTGCAAATATAAATTATTTTATACTGATTGCATAAAAACATATAACTCTGTACCTCTCTTCAATTTTTCCTGCAAGCAGATCAAGGTCTGCTCTCATTCTGCTTTCACTGCATTTTGGTTCATTCAGTTTTGTTTCCCCTCATCTAGAACTGTGTTCTCAAAACTTAACAACTTTCCAATTCAACAAGTAATTATTACTCCCATTTCATACAGAAAACAAAAATACATAAAATGCAGTTGCCCAAAGCCACTAGAGAGTGGTTCCAGGAAATGAACAGACATCTCTCGATTTGAAGTCTAACCTTCTATCTGAAAGATTTCTCAGCTGATTCCTGCCTTAATAAGTTAATGAAACACACATTTAAAGCACTACAGATGATTCTTGTGCCTGAACTAGCTCTAAATGTGTCTATATTTTATCTTGGCAAGGGTGCGTACCTTCAAACCCCACTGTCCAAACAGTTCTGGTTACAAGTTCTTCTTGGGATACACGTTTCTGCTAATAGAGACCTCCATTCAGAGGGTTGGATCTACAAAGGGATTATGGATACTGCTTAGGCAGATATTTACCTGATAATGACAAATATTTTTGAAGTCCTGCAGACTCAGATTTTTTTCTGGCAAAGATTTTTTACTGCTGTAAGCTATTCCAGATCATCATGTTCACAACCATCAAAGTTCTGATGGGCATAGTTTATGCATATTCCCCAGATGATTCCCTTTCTGCTAAGTCCAGCTGGTAAAGTCAGCCAACATGTGTGTTTCAAAAAAGCACCCCTTCCTGATTTAAATGGCAGACCAGCTCCTAAGTTTCCAAGTCTGTTGCTATAAAAAATACAAAATGTTTAGTCTATGTTTACTATTCCTTTACCATCAGAAATTTCTTTTCCAGTAATTTACATAGTATTACCAGGTTGGTTGCTCTATTTGAAAGCTAAATATAGTGAGTTTATTACTTTAAAATAAATTTAAAAAAATTTAAAATATTCTTCCATTTATTTCTAGACTTTTTTCCAAATTTTAACCATCACTTTAAAATACGGACCCTAACACTGGTACAATATGTAGTTATTGGTCTCAGAAATATGTCTGTAGAACAATAATATTCTTCTAAGTTTATTGTTTACTCTCCTATTTATATTATTTGTTTAGTCTCTAGGTCAAAGAAGAGGTGTCATTATAACACAAATAATTAAATTATATTATTTCTGATTTTATTCTTTTTTAACTGTTAAAATTGGAGGACTGCCTTTGTTTGAAGAGCAGGTCATATTTATACTAGCATAAATAATTATGCCTTTGCAGTAGTAAAATCATAGAATCATAGAATGAACCAGGTTGAAAAAGACCTTTAAGATCATCAAGTCCAACCGTTACCCCAGGACTGCCAAGTCCACCACTAAACCATGTCACTGAGGGCCTCATCTACATGGTTTTTGAACACTCCCAGAGATAGTGATTCTGCCACTTCCCTGGGAAGCCTGTTCCAGTACCTGAGCACCCTCTTGGTGAAGACATTTTTCCTAATATAAACTTTCCCTGGAGCAGCTTGAGGCCATTACCTCTTGCCCTATGGCTTGTTACCTGGGAGAAGAGACCAATCCCACCTCACTACAACCTCCTTTCAGGTAGTTGTAGAGAGATATAAAAGTCCCCCCGAGCCTTCTCTTCCCTCAGCTGTTCCTCATCAGACTTGTGCTTCAGACCCTTCACCAGCTTTGTTGCTCTTTTCTGGATCTGCTCCAGCACCTCAATATATTTCTTGTAGTGAGGACCCCGGAACTGAACACAGGATTCAAGGTGCAGCCTCACTACAACCTCCTTTCAGGTAGTTGTAGAGAGATATAAAAGTCCCCCCGAGCCTTCTCTTCCCTCAGCTGTTCCTCATCAGACTTGTGCTTCAGACCCTTCACCAGCTTTGTTGCTCTTTTCTGGATCTGCTCCAGCACCTCAATATATTTCTTGTAGTGAGGACCCCGGAACTGAACACAGGATTCAAGGTGCAGCCTCACCAGTGCCAAGCACAGGGGGATGATCACTGCCCTGGTCCTGCTGGTTACGCTATTGCTGATACAGGCCAGGATACCATTGGCCTTCTTGGCCACCTGGGCGCAAGCTGGATCATGTTCAGCTCCATAAATCAGCATCCCCAGGTCCTTTACTGCCAAACAGCTTTCCAGCCACTCTTCCCCAAGCCTGTAGCGTTGCATGAGGTTGTTGTGGCCCAGGTGCAGTATCTGGTATTTTGTCTTCAGCCTCATACCACTGGCCACAGCCCATGGATCCAGCCTGTCCAGATCCCTCTGCAGAGCCTTCCTATCCTTCGGCAGATCCACACTCAGTGAGGACCCCGGAACTGAACACAGGATTCAAGGTGCAGCCTCACCAGTGCCAAGCACAGGGGGATGATCACTGCCCTGGTCCTGCTGGTTACGCTATTGCTGATACAGGCCAGGATACCATTGGCCTTCTTGGCCACCTGGGCGCAAGCTGGATCATGTTCAGCTCCATCAATCAGCATCCCCAGGTCCTTTACTGCCAAACAGCTTTCCAGCCACTCTTCCCCAAGCCTGTAGCGTTGCATGAGGTTGTTGTGGCCCAGGTGCAGTATCTGGTATTTTGTCTTCAGCCTCATACCACTGGCCACAGCCCATGGATCCAGCCTGTCCAGATCCCTCTGCAGAGCCTTCCTATCCTTCGGCAGATCAACACTCCCAGCCAACTTAGTGTCATCTGCAAATTTAGTAAAGATGCACTCAATCCCCTCATCCAGATCATCAATGCAAATGTTAAACAACACTGAACCTTGCGGGACACCACCAGTGGCTGGTCACCAACTAGATGTGATACCAGGGCCATCTGCTCCATGACCTTCCTCAGCACTGAGCTCAGGATGACAGGCGTGTAGTTTCCAGCGTCTTCCTTCCTGCCCTTTCTGTAGAGAGATGCCACTTTGACCGACCTCCAACCATCTGGGAGCTGCCCACTAGACCAGGACTGCTGATAGATGATGCAGAGTGGCTTTGGAAGGTCCCCTGCCCGCTCCTTCCCATGGAGTTATGTATGTCTAAGCGGAGCAGGAAGTTGCTAACCCTTTCTTCCTGAATTATGGGGACTTCAATCAGCTCCCCATCTCTGCCATCCACCTCAGGGAACTGAGTACCCTGAGGATGGCTGGTGTGACTGTTAAAGACTGAGGCAAATGCAGCATTAAGTACCTCAGCCTTTTCCTCATCCTCAGTCACTAGGTATCCCCTGGTATTCAGTAGAGGATGGAGGTTCTCCTTGCCCTTCCTTTTATTGCTAATATATTTATAAATTACTGTTTATCTTTTTTGGCAGTGGCCAGATTTAGTTCCATCTGTGCCTTCTCCTTTCTAAATTTCTCTCTACATAACTTAACAACATCCTTGTACTTTTCATGGGCTGACAGTCCCTTCTTCCACAGATGATAAACTCTCCTTTTTTTCCTGTTTTCAGGCAGTATCTCCTTGTGCAGTCAGGTTGGTCTCTTCCCCACCAGTTTGATTTTTGGCACATAAGGGCCACTTGCTCCTGCACCTTAAGGATTTCATTCTTGAAGAGCATCCAGTTCTCCTGGACTTCTTTATCCTTTAGTAATATTTTCCAAGGAATTCTGCCAACCAGTGTCCTAAAGAGGCCAAAGTCAGCCCTCTGGAAGTCTAAGGTTGAGGTTTTGCTGACCTTTTTCCTGACTTCTCCAACGATTGAAAATTTAATCATTTTGTTATAGCTTTGCCCAAGATGACCTCCAACCATCACATCACCCACCTGTCCTCCTCTCTGTCAACAGTAAATCTAGCCAAATATCTCCCCTAGTTGGCTCACTAACCACCTGGGATAGGAAGTTATCTTCCACACCCTCCAAGAACCTCCTGGATTGTTTCTTCTCTGCTGTGTTGTACTTCCAGCAGCAACAGACATCTGGTAGGTTGAAGTCCCCCAAGATTTCAAGGGCAAATGATTGTGTAATTTCTCCCAGTTGTTTGCAGAACACTTCGTCTGTAGCTTCATCCTGGCTAGGTGGTCTATAACAGACTCCTACCAGGATGTCAGCTTGGTTGGCCTTCATCCTGATATTCACCCACAGACATTCAGCCTTCTCACTCACAACACTGAGTTCAAGGCAATAGATGCACTCCCTGACATACAGCACAAACCCACAACCTCTTTTTCCTTGCCTAACCCTTCTGAAGAGCCTGTAGCCCCCCAATCATGTGTTTCATTCCACCATGTTTCTGTGATGACGATTATGTTATGATTTCCCTGCTGCACAATGGCTTCTAGGTCTTCCTGTTTGTTGCTCATGCTGCAGGCATTGGCATAAAAATGCAGCATACATACCCATATAATGTTCTAAGAAACTATCTGCATTTACATAATTAGCACTCTGAATTTCAACACATCACATTTTCTTTCTAAAAAGGATGTTACATAGATGTCCATAATCTGGTATATCAGTTGTGAAATAGAGCACACTATTACCTGCATGTAAAAAAATTACACCTGTAGCTAAAAGTCTTTTGGAAATTTATTCCCAAATTACATTTCATATATAATTATTAGGTAGAGTCAGTGTCTCAGAATGGGCAATCCATACAACAGGATCTGAGATCTAGCTGAGAAACTGACAGTGAGTTCTGAAATGCATTATTGTAATGTGTTGACTTTCTTGTCTTTGCTGTAGTTGCAGTTTTCCAGCTGCACTCAATGTAAATTGATGAATTTCGTATAAGATATTGTAAAAAATACCCATTCCAATGTTTGGACTGCTGGCCAAGCGATTCTTTCCCGTTCAGCATCACTAGTGTAATGTTCTTTCTCTTATGAATTTCTATTTTTATGAGTTTTTGAAGGAAACTTGCCTAGAAAATGCAATGTAGGGCTGCTCAAACATGTCTAATAACTCTGGGTGGTTTGATTTGATCAGAGGTGCTGGTGTAAATACAAAAGAAGTTGTCATGGTCTCCTCAGCACAGTGCCCCGTCAGCTACAGGATTTGATTTTGTTGTGTAGGCAGAAAAACTATGGGGAAAACTGAGTTTTCAAGATACTAGATATTTCTTTCACTCATCAGAAAAAAAAAAACAACAAAAAAAACTCTGAACAAAAGTATCTCTGTATGCAGTACCCACTTGCCTAATAACAAAAAAACCAAAGCAAGCGAAAATATAATAGAAATGTGTAATCAACAGTTTGTATGCTTCCTATAAATGCATATGAATGCTACATGATTATCTTCAAATACAGATGGCCTAAAATTATAATTAGTATTGAAAAGTGAAAACAGTACAGAAGAATAAACCCCTGCAAACCTACAGGGAAACTACTTTCCAGTGTTAAGTAGCCCCGATCTGAGGCCAGCTATACTCCCACTGGAAAAGAGATACTGGCAGCCTATGAAGGGG
>NW_009936864.1:0-2109 GCF_000696875.1 Nestor notabilis
AGAATTACAAAAATAAACCCTCTGTGCACCTCTGAGACCCTGGTTTTTCCTAACAGCTAGATATAGGCTTAGTGTATGCCCAGGAGTGAAACTATTCAGGAGTGATTAAGATAAGGGGCTATCTGACACCTTTCTTGCCAAAATCTTCAGCCTACCTCTGATGCACCATGTATCCTTACTGTCCATCAACTAACAGTATGCCTTCTGCCCTCTTGGATAATTACAAGGTCCATTCCACCTATTTTCCTCCAGTAATTTCAAGTATCATATGAATGGGAAAAGCATTGTAAATCCAGACTTTTCAGAGAAAGATGTAATTTAAAAGATTCTTAAGAGAAATTTGCAAGCTATCCTTTTTCAGATTTTGTCTTTATTTACCAGCTTAGAGACCTCTGCCATATATTTGAGACATTAATCACAGCCTTCTGTCCTTATTTAACTGATTAGTGATATTGCCATCATTGATAGAAAGAGTAAATTACCTTTTATTTTTTATTTTCTTGAGGTTTATTCATGAAAGGTGATAGAAAGCATTACGATTTTGCTGTGTGCTCTCCAATTGTCTGGACATACGTAGTTAAAACCATTGGGAGTAAATCTGGGTCTGACAAACGTTAATGGAATGTAAACAGTGCAAGCAATGTGTTTAGAAACCCTAATGGACATTTGAAGAATTGTTTGTAGTGTTTTTCAACCCACATTCTCAAGTAGCTTTTAGAACAAATCTGTTAAATTGTTGATAGAATGAGTAAATTACCTTTTATTTTTTTATTTTCTTGAGGTTTATTCATGAAAGCTGATAGAAAGCATTACAATTTTGCTGTGTGCTCTCCAATTGTCTGTTAAAACCATTGGGAGTAAGTCTGGGTCTGACAAACGTTAATGGAATGTAAACAGTGCAAGCAATGTGTTTAGAAACCCTAATGGACATTTGAAGAATTGTTTGTAGTGTTTTTCAACCTACATTATCAAGTGGCTTTTAGAACAAATCTGTTAAATTATCATAATGATTGAACTGTTTATCACTAAGTAGCTTTTTTCCCTCCTATAAATGTCAGTATTATTTGAATGTCTTTATACAGATAGGCAACAGAAACGAAGGTGCAGCACAAGTACTCAAGGTGAAATTAGGTAAATCAGCTGAAAATGGAACCTGGATTTTCTCACTTCTAATATTGAGTCTAGCAACTTTCCAATTGCTTCTAGTGAAGCAACATGTGGCTAAATAGGAGGGATGCAGAGAGTTTAATAAGCATTGCTTAGCACACAAGCAAGATTTTGACCACTAAACAGATGATATGGCTTTTTCGGATAATCTAGTTATAAATGAGTTAATTAAATAACTGAGTTCTGAGAAAGCTGTCATCTCTCCCATCGCACCTGCTCTCTGTGAGGCAGCAGGCATACTGCCAACACATAAAGTACCAACCCACAACTAACAGACCTGTGCAGAAATAAAGTGGTACAGACAACTGAGAGCCATGTCACTGTTCTCTGCAGCACACAGGGACTACCAAGCATCAATTCTTTGGTTGTAAATAAAACATTTTTTTTTTTTTTCAGAGTAGATCCCAGAAAGCCTGAAATACCACAAAAAAGCAATTGCAGTGAACATCTGTAATCTAAATAAAAAATAATAAAAGAAATAAAAAAAAAGAAAAGAAACATAGGCTTTGGTAAATCTCACTATGCTAGAAGATCTGAGCAGAAAATCCAGGCAATGGTATTTATGTACAATGCTAAATGATTCCTACAGTAAAATCTGTAGTAGTCTTCCATACCCCATGTAAGATAGTCCATCTTCTTGTGGTATATATATGCATACGTAATTACTACCAAAGTTAATAGCCTCTTTCAACTTGTAGTTCTCTCGATCCCAATCTTGCTATGTTTTCTTCTAATACAAACTCTGCAGTATTCCTCTTATAATTTTTATTATCAAAACACCATTATATAAATTGTTTAATCTGATAACTAATTGAATGGAGAATAGCAAAATAACTGAATTAAAAATAAGCCCTAAAATAGATTGAGGGTGCTGGAAATCAGTCCATATTTAGGCTACCCTTTCCATCTGCAGCAGTGTCCTGGGTTCAGCTATAGCAGTCA
>NW_009936865.1:0-4794 GCF_000696875.1 Nestor notabilis
GTTTACATTCTTCCAATTCTCCTCCCCATCCAGCCCAGAGGGGGAAAATGGGAAGGTGTGAGCAAACGGCTGTGTGGTACTGAGTTACCAGCTGGGCTTAAACCATGAAATCTCCCCATCCGCTACCTGTAGGAGGGAATATGGAGTAAATTAACTTTGGGCTCTTGGTAGATGTAAAATTCAAGTCAGTAACATCGATAATCACTTCAGGTGAAGAGCATACATTGAAATGCTTTGCACACCTGAAGAACTCCCTCTGAACAATTAAGGTTAGAAATAAATATTAAAAAATACATATTTGATAGAGGTTATATGCAGTGCTACATGATGAACTTCATGGAAACTTCATCACTTCCTTTCTTTGTGAAGTAAAATAAGAAAATTATATGCTACATAAAGAAAATCTATGGGCGATCATGTTCTAGCACTTACTGTTCTCGTATAAAAAGGCAGAGAAATAGCTTTTTGAACTTTGACATTTTCATTTCAGTAACTAAACCCTGTTTATGTGTTTAGGAAAAAGTCAAATCTTGCAGAACAGATGCAGGTCAAATTATAGAAGAACCAGACAAATGACAGTATTTCACTGAAGATAGCTACAGATAGTTTTATATGGAACTGGAAGAAGAACATACAGTCACCTGGTTCCAGAAAAGACTTCCTATAACTAGTAAAAAAACCAACCAATCAAACCCTCCAGTCTATCCTATAAGCAAAACATTTCTTCCTTTTTGCATGTAATTACAGTACAGTGAAGATGTACAATTTACTGTTGAAACATCTTCCTCTCTCCGTGTCCCTCTCTTGCCCTATCCCGCCCTTCCATTCAGTGGAGTTGCTGCTTCCAATCTGACAACATTGATTTGAAATGTCACTGGCACAGTATAACATTGACTTTCCCCAACCAATGGTCCCTAGTTACTATTGCTAAAGCTGTCCCACTTCAAATGTGATGTACACCGGGCTAAATAAAGGAACTGGCAGGCAGAATGTTTGAAATCAAACTAGTTATATTTAAATTGTAGATTAACAATTAGCTGAAAGTCCTTGAACAATGTATATAGATAACCAAGGTATGCACTGCTGTTAAAGTGAATTCAAGATAATAAATACAATCATACAGCTTTTGGCAATATTGTACAAGTTTCTTTCACACAGATAGTAATGACTAACATTGCTTTAGGTAAGTGCTTTGAAGGCAACTCCATTTGAGAATGAAGAGAGCAATACAGTCCTGCACCTCATGTCAGTGTAGCGGTCATGTTTACAAGCATATCTGATGTCAGGGCACTGGCTCCCGAGTGTTGCAAATAAACAGCATTCCATACTCCAAAGGGTGTCTGTCTCATAATCCCTGAGGCTGTGGCTGGTCGATAACAATGATGATAGGAAACAAAGAATTGGGTTATAGATTGGCCCTGTACTTCAGCGGCTTTGTAGAATAGATTTTAATTGCAGTGAAGCTCAGAAAAAGCACGGAGAATGAAAACCAAGCAATTTCCCTTATCTGGTCAGTTATGGTCATAAGCCCCATGATCCTCTGGATAAAGTAACAATCCTTTAAAAGACCTTGAGGAAACTTCAGTTATATTAAGTTACAATATTCCATTTTTTCTCTATTTATCCAGAACCCATGCATTAACCTTATTCCTTTTTTACTGCTTCATACCTTTGCCTTTCTTGCAATCACATCTTTCCAAAACATGAATATGATACCTTATTCTCTTTCCTCCTGCTAATCATATTTAATGTGTCTTCTGCTTTTTTATTCTTACTTCATAAGTGCAGAAAATGCATTGCTTACATACATCAAACCTTCTTCTTCCAGAAGTCCAGAAATAATCTTTAGTCATTTCAGGAGCTTCTCTTTTCCACTGAGAAGAAACACAGTTTACACAAAACCCTATCATTCCTGACATATTTTGTCACACCCTGGATAAAGCAGGAATTTCTTCCTCTGGCTATTTCAATGTGGGCCCTTAAATGAAAAGATTTGAATAGCTAAATGGACATTTTCCATAGTTCTTTCATTTAGTAATATGAAACAATAGCTTTGTTACTGTTTTCTGATTACAGGAGTTGGTATAAGATAATGGAAGTAATTTTTATCCCAATATACGTAAAACTAAAGAGGGTGATTAAGCAGTAAGTGACTGCTAAGTCAATCTTGAAAATCCAGCAGATTTCCATCTTCCTTTGACATGTGAGTTCCATTTGGGTTAATAATGGCTATTGGCACATTGCAAGACAGAGGGGGAGCCCCTTCATTCAGTTTGCATGGCTTGGCTTTTGTCAGGCAGACAACACTAGAGACACCCATGTAAATGGTAGAACAACACCAACACATGTTTTGTGGTATAATACAAATTCACACATTTTTCTAAAGCTGAGTGAATACATACTGTGTTCTTTCTTGTTCAGTAAGGGTAGTATGGGGTGTTTGCTAATTGATTCCATATGCCGATTGCTGTAAGTCTAGCAAAGGGACATCATCACCTCCTCCTCCCTCTTTTCCTTCCTGCTTAAGAACTACTTCTGGGATTGTCACTCCTTTTTCAGTTGTCTGGGAAGCACCTTTTGTTGCACTATTCTTGTCTTTCTTTACCTTAGTGATCACTTCTGTGTAAGAGATTTCTTCAGTGAAAGGCTCTGCTGCTGCAAGCTCAGAGGCGATGTGCACACCAGCTTCCTGGATCCCTTCCTGACCTTCGGCTCCTGTTCGTTCTTTACTTTTTTTATGGATCTTGAATGTCTCCTTTGTTGGGGCAGCTTGTGAAATGGTTTTCTTGATCCTTATCCCAGATTGTTTCAGTCTCTCTCCTGACTGCCTGATCCTCTCTCTCCTCTCAGGAGTCACTATTCTAGTTCGAAGCCTGTTTACCTTCTTGCCAAAATTTTGCCTTGTCTTTTGGATATTTTCCCTTGAGAACGCCTTTTTGATATCATCTATGCGCCTCATGCCTGATTTCTTGAACTGGGCAGCTTTGCCTTCTTCAATATAATATTCTTCATCAGAAGACAGATCATCAGGTGGGAAGAAATCATCCTCCAGAGTTTCCCCTGCTGTCCTCTCTTTGATAACAGAGAGAGATGAAGGACACTCAGTTTCCTCCTGTGAGCAAAAACACAAAGTCATTTTCGAGCAAGCATGTTTTAAAAGGATGGTGATCCAAGCATTTGGTTTGTTGGCTTGTAGTTAGTTAATGCTAACTGAAATATATATTGTAACAAAGCAAGGTAGGCTTGTAGCATTGTATGTGGTCTATACAGAATACAAATGGCAAAAGAAACCTTCACCAAGAACTGTGAAGACATAATGCCTCATTAAAGAGTTCTTTCCAGTGTGGTTCTACCTGAAACTAATGAATGCCATGGTTCTATGTGTACTGGCCTCTAATACTTTTCAGAGCAAATTTGGGGGGGGGTTGTTTGTTTGGTTTGATTTGTTTTGGTTTGGTTGGGGTTATTTTTAATCATCTTTCCTGCTTTCCTGAGATTGGACCTATTCCTTACCAATAAAAGTACACATTCTGTACACATTAGAGGCTCTTGTGCTTATGTCAGCTGTACACTCTCCAAGTAAGTGCAATGATACCAGTAGCTTCAGTCCTTTACTGTCACCAAGACAATTGCAAGTTTTTGACTAATTGGAACTTGACATTTTTGTTGCTGCCCAGGAGGGGTTGAACCCCAGCATATTAACTTACATGTGCTGGCTGCACAAGGGGACAAAGTCAGCAAAGGAATGTTATTCAGTAAACACAGTTCCATACGACTCACTCGGCACCTGCACCATTGCTGAGGTTAACTTCACTTGTTCCATCTGGAAACATATGAATGGCTCCAAGCAAGCACCTCTCTCCTGTGGTGAGTTTGGTGGCCTGTATAAGCATGCAGTAATACTTATTTATATTATACGTATGTATTAGCTGCATGCTTGGAAGTGGTGACTATCCTAGATATCTTAGGACTAGGAATTTACATAGCCTTTCCAAAGAAAGACTGTTAGAGGCTCAAAGATTGGGACACAGAAGATTTCCAGAAGCTGCCCACAGTAAGCAAATCATTCACCAAGAAAAAAGCTTGTGGTAATAGAAGGATTTATCTGAACAGGGAAAATCTCCTAGGACAATTGATCCCCTGATCTGAAGACTGCTGGACATCACAGATTTGTAGCTTGGTGTCAGCGAGTCACTTCTATCTAGAAGTAGTAGTGTGTGTGGAGTAGAAAACTCACAGCTTGTAGGAGGCGTACAAGATGGACAATGCCTGCCCCTTTTTCCCTACTAACTGTTTATGTGCATGTGCTCTTCTCCCAGGAGGAGCAGCCCTTTGGGGTGCAGAGAAGTACAACAGCTATATGAAACTTCTCTAAGCTGTCTCCCATTACTACTAACTACTTCAGCTGATTTCTGAAGTATGACAGTGTCTGGGCTCTTCCGTAAGTATTATTATCTTACTAACATTAGTTGTGAACCCATGAAGAATGGGGTCAGGCTTACTGAATATTTTGCTGTGAACTGATTTCCAGCCGAAAAGAAGTCTGTCATTTTTCACAGTGACTTATTATTAGCAAGTCATGTTTAATTTTACAGAGTATTAGCAATACGTAAAATAAAATACATGAAGCTATTTGGCAGATAAAGCCCACTTATGAGTCTGTCATCATGTGCTGGCTTCATTAAAAACCCTCTAGAAAAATAGTTGTGAATGCTTAGAAAAAAATAGCGACAAATTATGTTGCACTGATTACAGCAGAATGTTATTCAACTCATCTGTCAGAATCAGCAGGCA
>NW_009936865.1:4825-5870 GCF_000696875.1 Nestor notabilis
TTGCTAATAATCATCTTCATTAACATGTGCAAATTAACATTAATTATATAAAGACTTCTATACATAAACATAATCTCTTCCTTTCTGAAAGTGAACTAAAACACAGCTGGAAAATAATTCCTCAAAGTTTGTAAATTATAGCTCACTCCTTCAGCTGAAATGGTAACAAAAATGTTTCCAGAATGACTATTCTGAAATTTCAGTACATACAGAAATGAGTACAATATGGTGAATAGGGTGTGCTGTTTGTGTGAAGATTACTTTTTAAGAAGAGAGAAGGCAGAGAGACTATTCTCTTTGTAATATTTAAGCTGTCTTCCCTTGGAAGAATAACAAGATTTTCTGTACTTTTTGTCAGTTGCTTGCTAGATTTTTTTATTGTATTTAGCTTTGTAGTCTATTAGAAGAGAACACCTTTACTTTCATACATATGTGTTAGAATTAAGACTTATGAATAATCACATGTGAAATGAAGGCCTTGTGGACAAGACACAGAAACTAGAGCTGCAGGCCCTGAGGAACATTTTTCATTCTGCCCTGAGAATGTTCTTTGCCAAGTCAAAGATTTTCTACTTTTCCTTGGTTTCTGCACACATCTTGCAGAATCAGATATAGCAAGACTGAAAAGTAGTGTGAGTTTCTACTTCCTCTCAAGATTTCGGGATGGAAGATGTTATCAAAGTGGAAAGCATTAGTGAAACTGGCTAGCGTGTTAGGGAGGTTTCATAATGAAAGTACAGTGATTTAGGCTCAGTAGGAGAGCTTTCTCATCTGCTTCCTTTCTCTCTCTTGCCCCTTCCAATTTTTTCTTATCACTAGATATCAGTGGGGTAGAGAGAAGAGAGGAGCTCATCCTTCCTACAGCAGGAACAATAAGTTTTAGCAGCAGGTGGGAAATAGATGGAGTCAAAGCATATAGCAACCAGCTCATTTATAGATTCACTAAAAGCAAAGACTGACTTCAGTTCCATGGGACAAAGCCCTGATCTGGGTGACAGCTTTCTTCTTGGCTTGAAAGCAGATGGAACTGGAAAGAGCAGGAATC
>NW_009936865.1:5901-10884 GCF_000696875.1 Nestor notabilis
CTTAGGGGATGATGAGAAGCAGTTGAGCAATTGATGATGCTACTTGCAAGCTTTTAGTTAAAAATCTACGTTAGCGTTTTGCTAGGAAGGACTCCTAACCTGCCACCACCACCTCACTGGAGGGAAGGGAAGATCTTTAAGCTGAATTTGTAAGTGCTCCAAATGAGGACAAAATGAGGACAGGGGGTTATTTCACAGTAAAAGATGATAGGAAAACGTTAGGTATTTTTAACCTGATTTCTTGAGGAAGGAGGAGTGCAGTCATATGGTCTGTCTATTGGTTAATACAAAGGACATGTACTCTGCTTGCCCTGCCTACTGGGAGGCAAAACCAAAGACATAAACGGGTCAGCACCAGAAACCAAGAAACAAATTTCCTTTCCATCACTTTTCCTAGGTGGAGCACCCGAAGAGGGTGCACCCTACAGACGGTGGTCCCGCTGGTCCTGCTATGCTTGCTGGCCATAATCCCCTGAAAAGTTAGTCCACCACTCAACACACTACAAATCAACCTGGATTTTTCAAAACAGAACATTTTTTTTCCCTTCTCCGATACAAAAGTAAGGTACTCAGTCACGTAAGTGGGTGATTTGGAAGTCTTGTTTTTGTACAAAAGATGTAGTACATACACTTACGTTCTGTAGCTTCCATCTTCTCACCCTTACATGGCCTCTCCACTAGCACATAAACATTTGGATGATTCCCACCAATTTCAGAACAGATCTTGAGTTTGGACACAAAGAAATAAGCTCTCTCTCCCTGCTCTGCTGTGAATCATTCTGTCTGCCCTCCTGGCTGATGTCTGTCCCGAGCAAACACGCCATGGCTCAGGTACATCGCTTGTAGGTGTGAACCTGACATTTTTGGTAGGTGATGGGGGTGCTGAGAAGAGAGTGTGTGTTTATGAATGGGTGTAAGAGGGGAGAGAGGAGTCAGATTCAATGGCATGTTGTTGAAACTGGAAGTAGTTTGGGAGAATGCATGTGTGTGGAAGAAAATGAGGCCTGGAAGGAGAAAGGCTTCATTTTCTGTGGTGGCAGAAGAAGGACTGAAGGCACTGGCTGAATGGTAAGGGAAAACCCTGGAGACCTTTGCAGTTCGGCTGGGCAGGGATTAAAATACAAAGACTGTAAGATTACTTACAAGCTGCAAGATTAGTTAGATCCACTGCTTCAGAAACAACCTTAACAAACAAAACTTCAAGGTCTAATAACAGAACAATCGCACAATTCAGGAGTGGCTGGTGAAGGCCCTGGCACAGTAAGAAAGCATGCAAACCTGAACTTCAGCTTGTCCTAGGTTTTGAATATTTAACTTCTCAAATATGCCTAGCCAAAGAAGTCTGAGTTTTTAAAGGCCTGGCTGAATACACAGTAAGCACATGATTAAACCTCAGCTTTGGTGAAGCACAGTATTGATTCGAATGGATGGCTCCAAGGACAGTGAAGATTGAAGCCCTGATGTTTCTAACACTGGGTTCCCAAGAAGTCTGATCCATCATTGCTATCTTTCCCTTTGCTCCCACTTCAATTTAATTCGCAATTAGAAAATTTTCGAAGGAATGTACTCTGTGTCCTTCACACGCTCCTTTCACTCTGCAAACTCTTCATCGGCTGCTCTGCACCCACACCCCCACACACCGCCAGCACCGGCCGCGGCTCCTCGGCACCCACACCCCGACACTCTGCAGGCACTGCCAGTGTCTCCTGAGCTCAAGGAAGGGATCGCAGCAATAGCATTTTTCTCCAATAGGGTATAACAAGGCATTTATGAAGAAAGGCTAATGCACCTGCTCCTAAAACTACACAAAGTGCAAGGTGCTGACTCTTTCTCACCTCACAGAAACCTTAAAAGAAGTAGATAAATATTCTTAAATGTGGCAATGCCCCTGATGAACATTAGGAGACTCTTGGGGTGGCGATGCTCAGATAATTGAAAATTGCAGGGGAAAAGAGACTGTCTCAATATGTCCCTGCTTGATAACCCTGCCTGCGCAGTCACGCTTTTCTCATCTCTGGGCAGGGGAAGAAGGGAAATGGCAGAGCAAATTGTTTAGTGATGTCTTAGGTGTTTTGCTGCAGTGGTGTCCTGGCAAAGATCAGGTCAGCTCTAATAGCTCTTAGTGCTGAACTAAGGAGTAAATAAGACAAAGGGTCCGCTGGAAGAAGAATGTTGTGTCTTTGGCGAGGTCAGTGAGGCTGGGCAAAGGAAAAGGGTTATTAAGAAAATTCCCTCACAAACTTGTTAGCTAAATCTCCACTCTTTATCTTTGTAAGCACATATGCAGTCGGTAATTAATAGCAGCAGTAATATTATTTTCATTCAGAAAAGGTGGGTTGCTAATTTAGAGTTCATGGCATTCACTAGATGAAGCAGTGACACAGTGTCACTGTACAACAATACTTAGGCTTTAAGTACATTAACACTTGATAATTTCAGTAATAATTTTATTATAATGCCATTTAAAACAAAAAATAATGGGATATGAAGGCATTTTTAAGGGATGTGGCCAGTTCAAGAACTTTACTCCCCTTGTCCTTTCATGATTTTGGCACACGTAGTCTGGGTTTGTATTTCAAAGCCCAGACTGGGCTTCTCAAGTCAATAAGGAGTAAAAAAGATAATGCATTGTCTTATGTGTAAATATATGCTAGGAACGTTATTTGCCAGTTTTGCATTCTCTCTTCAAATACCTTCAAAGCATAACTCTAACAAGCTTTATTATAGGCAGGTGTTACCAGCTCTCCACTATTACCTAATTTCAGTTAAAGCTTTATCAGAACAAAACTTTTTAAAATACAATAAACAATAGCAGAGAAAAATATAATGACCAAATAAAGAATTAAATTATATAATATATAAATCTTATGTTGTATATATATAAAATTACGTATTGTGCATATGTGTATAGATATTAAAAATAAAGCCTCAAAATGCTCCTAAAGAAGCTGCTCACAGCACAAGTAGGTAGGAGAGGCAGATTGGGCTCTGTGACTTGGAGTCATTGTATTGTACAGGGAAAAGGTCACAGCAAATGATCTTTTGGCCTTGTGCTGTGTGACAGCAAAGGTGCAGGTCATGATTAACATAAGCACAGATGGGACTGGTGATCCCCTGACAGTTCTGAAGCAGAGCACGAAGCAGGAAAATGGTCGAAGGCCACCCAGCGCCTGGCCTGGCGCTGCTGCCGTGTCTATGACAACTGGGGATGCAAATGACTGGCAGCGTACGGGCACGAAACTGCATCGCCACGATGTTTAAAAAAGTCCTCGAAATTTGCATGTTAAATGAATGATTTTTTATTCAAGCTGGCAGCTGAGGTAAATCACTAAAACATCTCCTTGAAATTGCTCTCTAAATCAATACGAAACCACTGATGAATAACAAATTACAAATCATTCAGTACTTTTACTCGTATTCTAACAGTTCAGAGGGAAGCTTTATAAATCTCAAGCGATCCCTTCATTTTTTCTGCAAATATGCCATTTCAAAATCCCTGCCATCAGGCCAAAAACCTGCTTAGATGAGAGAAAAATAGGATTATTTTAAAAGGGTACCTGAGGGATTTTATCAAGCAAAGTAGATAGGGAATAAACACTTCATCACGTAAGACTTATGGCCAAGTGCTGCCATATTTAGAATTATTTTTCCATAATGAAAAAGCATCCTAGCAAGAATAGTCAGCCCCCTTCATTCCTCTTTTGTGAAGCTTAATACACATTCCTCGTCTTTAAATTCTGACAGAAATTTATTAATTTAACCAGGAGCATACAATGACTGTAAAGAAACCCAGCTCATTCTCATATTATCTGGCTGCAGCAAGCTACAGAAAAGCAAGCGGTACCCACTTATACCCATGTCATCTGGAGAAGTCCTTGGCTCCAGGCCACCACATTGCTGCATAAAAAGGACTGCTGCAGCTCCAGGGGAGAATTAAAGCTTCACACTTACTTTGCTTTGCTATTGTTTTATGGAGCTAGCCTAGCAAATAGCTCTGCAGGTCAGTCTGCAGGTTTGCAAACTGGTGACGTTTCTCCCTTCCACTTTATCTGTAGATACCAAGCCTTTGTCACTGGAGGAGGAAGAGTGATCACAAGGTGTGGTAAGACAAAAAATGTGTTTGGTAACGTTCTGATTTGTTCGTTCATCACAAGATGACTGCTCTTGCAAGCTAGCTGGAACAGGGAAGTGCTCTTAAGTACAAGTGAATCCCAGCCAGCCACCAGGAGCTGCTGAGCTCACCTGCCCAAGCGACCATGTCTCCACGTAAACTTAGTTTTGGCCACCCTGCCAACTAAATGGAGAGAACAGGTACTTATAAAGTAGAAACTGTATCCAGAAGTAGAGGTCTACAACAGATCAAATGAATCAGGCTCCACACATTTCTCTCTGCCCGCTTGAATGGAGTCTATATGCCAAACGTAGAAACATCTGCATTACTGATGTCTAATGCCTGGCAAGACGAATCCCAAGTCTGAACTTGCTTTTAATGATTTCATGTATTCCTCCTGTCTGTGCCTGCACTGTTTTGATCAACTTTATTCATGTACTAAAGGAATAATTGAAAGGTTCAGCTGTCAGTAGTGCTGAGAATATAAATCCCAACTGCATGTCCCCAGTCAAGTCCATTCCTGAACTTGGGCCTCAGGCACGAAGGGTATTGCTGAAGGTACATGTGTGCCCATGGTGGCCAGTAACAGCTCCTGCTGGTAGGTCACTCCTCGCAGCCTCTAGTACTGTGGGGAAAAGGCACAACACAGGAGGCTCATGGTGTAGCTACGCTCTTCTGCTGGCTTGCTGGCCAACCACAAGCAAAGCCCTGAACAACTGCATACAGCGCACCCATAAATTAGGATCAGTTGTTTCCACTACTCAGTGTTAATAGGCGAAGAAAAATCAATGACAGCCCTGAGAAGATGACAGCCTGTGGCCCAACAGCTGCTTTTTATTTATTTATTTATAGTAATTCCCCTTTGTTCTCTT
>NW_009936865.1:10915-81772 GCF_000696875.1 Nestor notabilis
AACACGTCACCAGAAACACAGATTTTCTCTCACTGTTTCAAAGTGGATGATTTTTCTTTTTTTCCTAAAAATCACGGTAATTTATGATCTTCTTGGCAGCCTCCAGTACTTCAGCACTGGCTCTGCCACTCCACCAGCGGCTGACTGCACAGCACGGGGCCAGCTCAGCGCTTTGAACCGAAGGACTGGGCTTGACACTGCGAACAAAGGACCCTTGCTACGCTCTCTGACACAACCCTTGGGTTTCTTTTATTCTCTGTAATCTCAGCGAAGGCAATTACCTGTCCCAGCTGTAAAAATATTTATCAGATTTATGGCACAAAGACTCCAACAAAGGCCCTGTGTCACTGGACTGCTAAGGCCTCTGTGTCTGAGGTAGTCAACCTACGCCACCTTTTTTGCCATTAAGTTTTCAGACTTAAATAGCAATTCAGTTTTTCTTCTCTCCCTATGGGTTCTAGCAGAAGGCTTTGCCCCCAGGACTAAGAATTCATTTCTGCTTTCTGACCTGAGATGGCACATGGGTAGTTTATAACCATTTCATCTTTTCTGCTGATGTTCTTTACTGGACTCCTCATCCATGCCTGAATGTATGTATAAATGCCAGCCACAAGCCATCTCAGCCTCATGTCTTCCTGGAGTAAACCAACCCAGGTCTAGATCTGCTCTCCTCTCATTTACCAGGGCTTCCTATTTCTCTGATCAGCCTGGTGGCTGCTTTCCAACCCTGTTCAGCTTGAGCACAACTTACTTCAACAGAGTAAATGACCCAAATGTTTTTCTTTGTGTTTTTCTAAATGGAAGTGGTGTACTTCCTGCCTTTCACGCCATGGTTACTCTCACAGGTTGTTGTCAGAATAGCTGTAATTACAACTTCATGCAGATGGGCAGTGAGTCTGTGAGCCTGGTCTTTCAGCATCCCCATTTCTAGAGCTCGTGCCACACTGACTTTTACTGACACTTCAGATGGAAAAGCTCCCACTTCAGATTTACAGATTATTGTCCCCACCTTGACGTCACCATTTCTAATGTCCAAGGCATTATGCTGCAGAAGGACAGTGAACAGGAAAAGCCACTTCCATTTAAATTTATTTATGCATAGTATGAACAGCACACGGAAGTTTGCTTCTACTAGCCTCAACCCTGTGCGTGCAGTGGAGCAATCACAGGGCAAACTAATCAACTGTAACATGACTATGGAAGCCAGTCAAGCCACAACCTTACCTGGTTTCTGACATGTCCACTGGGACTGTCCACTAATTTTAGGTGTCAGACAATGAGTGAAACAAATACATGTGTCCCTTCATAGGAAGTTGTTACTTGTTGATGGTGCTTATATAAAGTAATAATAGAAAAGAGAGCAGTAACTGTAACATGGACTTTCTGGTGCCTCTATGCTCCCATTCAAAGAGGGACTTGCAGAAAATGCAGGAAAGCAAACAAAACAAGTTCTTTCAGGGTTAAAAAAAAAAAAAGAAAGAAAAATCCCCTTTGATTTCTGAATAATTTAGTCAGAATAAGTAAAAGATGATCTTTGACTGCAGAGAAATGATAACTCTCACAGCTGGTTATTCAGACCAACCTGAAGAGAAGTGAACACTGACCTGTTCCAACTTATAATGTCTTTTGCAGTCCCTGCTGTAGTCTCAGGTCACATAGCACTCCAGGGTCTGAGACCTCACTAGAAAGTCTGAAGTAACCTGGTGGTTTTAATCATGCAGTCAGCCTGGGGAGGAGGGCTGCTGCTACCAGATCTTTCCCCTGACCACATGGCCTTTGAAAAATGAATTCAACTTCCCTAGTCATTATGCTCAAGGATGGTCACTTTGTCTCTTTTCAATGTGAGGATATTGCCAACTCTTTTCATCATTGCTGAGGTCTTTTGGGACAATCTCCTCCAGCCAATGATTCTTTTCAACCTGCCTTCTCTTTTTATCAATGGTAAGATCAAAGCTATCCACTTGAAAGGAAATCTTTAGGATTTAATTGGTGTTTCCTTTTTCCTCATATGCTGATGTTCTGGCAAAAGTTAAAACTAAACCCCATGTGTGCTCACCCATGTAGGCTTTCAACACCAGCTACACATAGGTCATTGGCTCCATCACTATGTCACAAACGATTCGTTAGAAAAAAATGTCACTACAGATGAGCTGTCACTCACAACCATCAAGTAAACAACTTGATTATACCCATTTGTAAAACATAGTGAAGGGAGTATGCTGATTCTGTAGCTATTAACAGACTCATTGCAACCAAGCTTCAGTCATTCAGGTCTTGGCACTTCAGCCTACGCCGCTGTAAATCAACAGTGTGACAATGACTGCACTCGTGCGCAAGAGACTATCACAAGTATACCTGTGCCTTAAAGCTTCAGCACTCTTGACTCCTTAGCATGTTCCAGAGCACGCTTCCAGAGTGCTTTTGTGGAGCAGTGCAGTTATCCTACTCCAGAAAAGTGTTAAATGTCAGATCCTAGAGGGATCAGCATACCGGCTCCTCCACTGTCCAAGAGGGAAAGGGTTATTCAATCTCTCTTACAAAAAGGATGGAAGTTAAAGAGGAAGTCATCCATATTCTCACTGGCAGTTCTCAAGTACCATAGGAAGAGGAAGCTAGAAAGACATTAACCAAAAATGCTGTCTCTCTTCCTGAAAGTACCACCTAAGAATTGAGCATACAGAACAGGGTGCAGGTCATTCTTGTCTGGCAAAACTAGTAGAGAGTTCAGAAACTCCTACTGAAGGTGATATTTAGAGATAGTATGCATCTTTTGTGGAAATATCAGAAAATACCAGCAGCTGTTCTTTATAGCTCCATGTAAATCCATTTTCACCATATCTTACTACATTTTACAACAAGCAGCTACTCATGTCTTGCTAGGAGAACAATGCACATTATGTAGCGAATACTGTTTCAAGAACAAATATTTTCAAAGCTTCAACTATTTTCTGCTGCAGTCATTATGGTAAAGGCCCGTCAATGAAATGGCATTATGCTATCAACCAGGGGAGTCAGAGATATTTATTTCCTTTTGCTGGGAAATGATTTGCAAGGAAAAAGTGAGAATGCCTGTTTTCTATTCCATCACGATGGTACAGCTTGCAATAATTGTAATAATAGGCCAAATTATGCCCATGCTTTCTCCTCAACATTCACAGTAAGTCAATGAGTCAGAAAATCCAGGAGGCACAGTTTGGCTTCATATGGTACTGGCATAACATTAAAGAGGAAACATTTCCCACCTTCAGCTTCTACCTTTTTTTTCTTCATCTATTTTTTCCCAGTTGTAGGAAATGAAGTAGTTTGGAAAGCCAGATTATGTACAATTTGTCAGCTGTATACAGTGGTGACTATGTTCAGTGAAAAACACAGCTCCATTCATCGCAAGCAATGTTGTTTATGTACAAACAGATGGAAGACCAGGGTGTAAGGCTGGGCAATGGGGGCGCATTATGTTACTCACTTGGGCTGGTATTTTCAAGAACACGTAATGATGAACATGACTTATTTGAAAGAAGCTTTGGGGACTCAGTGGTACGAAGGAACTGGGAAGTTCCAGCAAATACAGGATCCGGCCGTTAAACAAACGGGTTTTACAGCCCTTGCTAGCAACTGACAGAACCCATGAACTGCCTGCACTGTCTATTTTCTTAGTTAACTAAGCAAGACCATGCTGTTTCATGAAACTTCTCTTCAAACACATTTATAAGAACAAGGAACAACCTAGAACGAGGTCAGTGAAAGAAGAAGTATGATTTGCTTGCCCTATATGTGCTGGGTTAAACCATTTCCAAAGTAGAGCATGCAAGTGACTATCTGCTGTCAGGAAGGGTTTGTCAGTCTGAGCTTTAGTTTGTGCATATACTGCTATAGACTGAGACAATGAAAAAGCCCCAGTTTGTCAGCACTATGAAAGCCTGAGCAATGCTGCAAGTTAAACAAGCCATATGTTTTGAAATGAGTGTTAGAAGAAAGTCTGTGTTTCAGGGAGCCCGAAAACACTTTTGCTATTTGGACTTCAACCTAATATGGTGAAAAAACAACACCAGTGAATGTCAGGCATGGTTTGTATGACAAAATTTATAGAGCCTGCCTCATATTACCTTTCGGAGAGGCAACAAATAGTCCTTGCTGATCTGCAGTTAATCTTACACGACTGGCTCAGTAAGCTACCAACACTAATAATAGACTGTGTGTGCTGCCGTCAGTGGGCTAATGCTGAAAGACACCGAGGAGCACAACTCAATGTTAAAGAAAGCATAAAATAAGTCTCATGTTGGACAGACTGCGTCATTTTATTCATTAATCTGTGCCTACAGCAGCCACGAAGGAGGCGGCACAATGACAGTGCTACGAGAAATTAGGTTTGCTTTTACCTGATAGATTACGACCCGGAATTTGTTTTTTTTCAGCATCTCCTCTTGTTTTGCTTCCACCTTCCGCACGTTGGTGCTCTGCCGCTCCACACGTGCCCGCACCTCCTTCATGACAGAGCTGACTTTGCGGGTTTTCTCCAGCAACTTGTTCACTGTGTAGCCTGTGTTGCCATGAGCCTGGGCAAGCTTTAAGATGTCAATCTGTATGGTCTTGATGGTGTTTTCCATCTCCCTGTGCCTCTCTTCTATCCTCTTCTGGCTTGCCTGCACGCTATCCACGATGTTGGCCACTTTGTCCAGGACCGTCACAATTGTGTAAGCTGCATCTTGTTCTTCTTCCTCCTCGGTGACGCTGGAGAGGCGATTTTGGTGGGTTTTCTCAGGCTCGGAGGTGATTTCACGGCGATCCATTTTGCCTGCCTTCAACCAGGTCGGTGGGAGGCAAAGTTTGGGTGATCCTGCCAGAACGGGTCTGGCACTGCTGCAGGGAGCCAGGGTGACAGCTGGCTCTGGTGATGCTCAAAGTAGGGCGTGAAATGCTGCTCCTGGAGCTTGGTCAAATACTTCTGACTACAAAATATCCACACATGATTGTTCAGATACTTTCAGCAACATGAAACCCCTAAAATTAGGAAGCAGTGTCTGGAAAGGAACATATGTTTAAAGGGTCACGCTTCTGTACTGATGAAGTTATTAGCGTTAATCCAGGAAAGTTAAGTAACTTAGTAATTAAGCAGGAAAGCAAACTTGCATATTTTTAACGATCTACTTCTGCTTTTGTGTTACTGGAGTGCTTTCCTCTAAGAGAATTCAAAGAGAGGTCAGAAAAATTAACAGCGTTGTTTTTCCCAGCAAAACAACTTTAGGTCTTCAGCTTGCTGCAATTGCCACATGGGGGTAACAAATAAACACACTAAACCAGAGACAATATGGTGAAAATGTTGTATTGTGTGACATGCTTTTCCAGTTCAAAATGTTGAAAGCATTTCTTTCTTTTCTTTTTTTTTTTTTAATTGAACAAATTATTAAATCCTACATGCAAAATTTTGAAAGCCTAAACTACATGTTAAAACAGCCAAACACATCCTATTCACACTTTATCTCGGGATCTTTCAAACGACAACTAACAGTCTATTAATATAACTATGACCAGCAGACTAATTTGGATGGACTTCTTTAGCTCTTGAAAATACTCTATACAAGAGCACTAGTAATTCATTCACTTTTATTATTGTTTTTATTTTAATCACAAACACTATACAATCAGTATTGTAGGTGTTAAAACATGTATTTGCTTTAAAAAAGTTTAAGAAGTATTAAAACAGCTTTAACAGTGATAAAGTAGGCTTTATTCCAATTATTCGTGTTCAATTATTCAACACCAATTTTTACAATACCTAAATCTACTCAGACCTACTTCTTTTGGACCTGTGCCATCTGCTCTACCAGGTAACTTCCCAAATTATGAAATTTATAGTTTTCCTCTTTAAAAATAAATTGTTGGAATTCATTATGAAGATGGCAGTGCTTAGACCCAGCCCACACGTCTTATAAATATGTTACAACTACACACAGCACACAGCTTCACAGTTCATGCGATAGGCAGTGTCTAAAAAATCAGTTACTAACTTCCAAAAACATTTAAATATCTACGGTATTTAAACACAGTGTTTTCTAGTTTCTCATAAGAAAAGTAAGCTGTAAACATTTTTACCTTTAGTTCATGCCTTGTTTGCTAGGTAACGTGGACTTTTTTGTTGGTTTATTGTTTGTTGTTGTTTGTGTGTTTGTTTTTAAATCTACAACCACTGATGGAATAAATCTGTGTTCCCAAAAATATTACATTCCATGGATAAAGCACAAGTCTATTATATAACCATGTGATACAGATACAGAAAATGAACTACTGTATTCAAAAACATAAAAGTAAAGATACTAAAACAGTCCATAGCTGTTAGAGCTGATGCTTTCAGAATACAGACCAACATTGTTACACTAAAAATGTTCAAAAATAAGGCCTCTGAAATAAATATTTCCATTCTTTAAAAAAAGATATAATAAAAATGTACATCACATGGTCAATGTAGGTATAAAAATCACTAAGTTAAACCATTCTGGATGATGTATCTGAAGTAAAATGGCCTAGGTTTTGCTTCTGCCGACGTCCTCTATTGTTTTTGGGGCATTTTCTGTTAAAAAATAGAGAAAGAAAGAAAAAGGAGGGCTAGTTTTATATATGCCACATTAAATTAAGCCTAGAAATAACACATTGACTTAATTTTCTGTACAGAACAATAGCAAGGAGTCTCTCAGCTGTGCTGACTGAGAGGATGCTCCTGCTGTTCAGTACTGGACTGTCACCTGGGGATGTCCATGGGACCCCAGATCACTCAGAAGGGAGTTCTGCTTGAACTTGACGCAGAAACCAGCAAGGTGCTACGTCCTTCAGCTTTGACCCAGTGGAACATATGCCATGGTGAATAATTACACTGGCTTTACCTTATACATATTTCACACTTAAAATCCTGCGGATGGTAAGACTAGATCAAGCAGCCTTTTGAAGTGCTGGACCTCCAGGTGCCCTGCTGCTTGTGGCAGCCCCTGAGACAGAGCCCACCCAGGACTCTCTGTGGGGTGTCTCAGGCAATCCCTTTCTTGGGGACAGTCGCACAACTAAGAAAGGATTCACAAAAGCCAGCAATTCTGAGTGGGATGGGACTTAACCAGCCCATGACAGTAGGCGATGCGTGATGGAGCAATCCTGCTGGAGTAAAGCAAGACAGATTGTCCTTGAGAGACTGAGCTGCGGAACGGACGTAGGGAGGCTGAAAGAGGAGGGCTGCTGACCCACAGCCTTCCACGCCACTGTTTTGGCCAGTGGGGTGTTGAGTAAAAAAGGCAGAACATTAACTGCATGAGCCAAATAACATATATGTGCAGGAGCTGTTAGGTATGTGTATGTATACCTGCTAGGTTGAACCTTACAGGAGAGATAGGAAAGGAGGCCTACGCTGTTCAATCATAGGGTGTCACTGTACATCACTGAGTTTGGGAAGCCATGCACTAACACAGTAGCAGTAAGTTTTATGGCCTAATGTAACTGCAGGTACAAAAATGAAGGACAACTTGAGGAAGAAAAGGCAAAGTGTAGCATTGATGCCCAAACGTATGACTTAAATACTTCATGCACCTATAATGTAACTGAAGTCAACCTTAATTTATCCCAGAGCCCTCAGACCTCATTGGGTTCAAGTCCTTAATAAGCAAATTGAATCCCTTGTCATCAAAAGGAATCCATGGCTCTCATCTCAGTTTTCACACAGGGCAAGACTCTGAGACAACCCAGAAACTTGAACTCTGTGCTTATGTGTCTTTAACTTGTATAAAATAGGTTCCCATGGAGAGTGCCTAATAACAGAACTAGGTGCACATTAATTTCCAGAAAGCATATATAGTGTGAGGGATACTTCTCCCTCCGTGTAACACCATTTACAGTGGTACTATAAGGAACAGCATCTTGTCAACCTCTCTGGTTTCACTGGGCGGGAGCAGGGATTATAGCTTCTATGAGATACCAGCAATGCTTGAGTAAGTTCAGTGAAGGTCTAACACAGAGGCTGACCTTTTGGATGTGTTTCAAGGCTGATCTCTTCTGCTGGGTATTTGGTCTGGGGATTCAGAGCAGTTACTGGTGGTTTGTGAGTTTAAACAAATGCGTGTTTTGTGACCAAAAAAGCAAAGGCAATAGGATGTTACATAACCCTACAGCTTAAGTCATTAGGTATTTTTTATGTGGATATTTCAGGATAAAGCACACAAAATTATGGCTATCAAATATTTCAATACAGAAGAAGTATATCCATACAATGTGTAATTTTTCACTGTTTTCGTCTTTACCTACCTTGTTATGCACATGACAATCGCAACTATAATGGCAATCTGTACAGCTCCAATTATTGCTGCAATAAGGACATGCGTAAGCTTTTGCCTACTTGGGACAACATAAAGAATACTAAAGTCTGTCTTTTCACAGTGCTGTCCAGTATATCCTGATTCACACCTGGAAAAGAAAAGGAGTACTTTAGGGAATCTGTCATTTCAAAACAGCCCAGTCATTCTGCAGATGAAATAAGGAGTTCAAGGTGATGCTAGCTGAGAAGGAGTTGGTGAGAAGGTGGAGGTGTGGTGATATGCTCTGCTTTCATGGATATGGTTACTAGTGGCCCTCTGAAAACACATCAGCATGGTGAAGGTCCTCATGTGGCAAAAGAAACATGTGGGATCATTATTAAATTAGGGGAGGATTTAGGAAGAATAATGCAACTAGGTGAAACAAGTAGAGGAAGTTAAACACAAAGAAGCATGCTCACGAAACACACAGTGAGCATGCTCCTTCGGCTGCAATGACAGTATGGGAGAGACGTGACAAAGAGGAAGAGAAATCTTGAAAAATATGAGACAAGGAAGATCTCTTCTTAAGCTGCAGTCTGCTGAAGAGGAATCCTAAAAAACCTATTGGACAAGACCAGCATCAAACCCCCTCCTGCCTTGTCACTGAAGCAAAATTTACCGGAGGTTGGGTTAGAAAACCCAGGGGCCCACAATATTCAAGTAAGAGTTCATGGAAGAATTCATAAAAATTGGCTAGGGATGGGGAAGAAATGGCTGGAGACAGAAGAGAAACAGCTGCTTTAAATGGTAACTTGCTTGAGCAAAGCAGCAGTTAGTTCAATGAGAAACACAACAGAGGCTGCTCCTGATCAGCAACATAAGTTCAGGGAATGCCAGATGTGCCAGCAGTGAAGGCGGCAGAGGAAACGTGCTCTGGAGCAACTCATGTTGGCAGGCAAGAGAGGCTGAAGCTCAACACAGAAAGGCATGAGCCACCCAAGACACCGAGCTGTGGTGTCTGCGGAATGAAAGGCCATCACATACGTCCCTGAGCAAGTTCCTCATACAGCTGTCCTTTAAACTGACTGATGCAAATACAACATCCAGGGCAACTGAATCATACAATTAGCCTCCAGCTCTATGGTAGGAAGCTGGAGAAGAAATACACACAGGCAGAGAAACAACCCTTCTGTAAACTGGATCAGATAGACCCGACTGCAACACAAAATTAGTCTCATCCATCCAAAAGTTTTGTGCTAAGGTAGGAATTAATTCTGTTTGGAGGGAGAAAATAAGTACTCCACAGCCATTCCTACAACTGCTAATGCAACTCCTAATCCCCCTTTGCATGCAGGGATAACAACTGGGGTTTATATGTTCATAATCTTGTGACTCTACTTTCTCCAGCCATCAGCTGCTGTGTAAGGAGTTTTGGTTCAGGCACGAAACAAGTTCCTGCAAGAGCAGAGTTATTAAAGAAAAGCCCCGTGTGCTGCATGTAAGCTCAGTAATGGCTAGGAAGGGAACCAAAAGAAACGAGTATTAGCATACATGAAGGAAAAGGATGGGGAACACGTTGGTAATAATGCAAAAAGAAACATTTAAGGAAGATGACTCCTTGCTAGTGGAGAGGACTGAATTCTTATTGTTACTTTGCTTTTGTTTTCATTAAAGAAGGTAACAGTCAAAGTGTGATTAATGTGAGAATTGCTTTAAAACAGAGAAGGCAAAACAAAGCAGAGGGGGCACAAGTAATTCAAAGATGTTTTATCAGAAACACTGAAGCCACAGGGAATAATTTCTGAGGAATATCGAATGGAGATTCAGGAGTACTGAATTCCTGTAAAGAAGTGCTTGTGTTAAGAACTATATTGGTGGTGGGACGAAGTTTAAGCTTCATTTAAACTAATGGGCACTAGTTTAAGCTACCTTAAACTAGTAGAACAGATTACAAAGCATTCTGCTGCATTAACATATATATAGCAAGATAATATAGCATTAATATACTAGCAAGATAGAGATCAGCATAGATTTATCAAAATATGCTGATCAGTCAACTAATTGAGTCAGTGTAAAGAAGTTTAGAGTTCTTCTTTGCAAAGGATTGACCTGTGTCTCCTTGATGAAGCCTGTCATAGGGAGGGGGAAGAACTGCACTGCATGAAGAGGGCAGCAGCAGATAGACCAGATCACAGCTGTGCAAAGGCTGCTAAACTAAATATTATGCAATGGACTACTACAGAACCTTCTTCCCACCTGCCTGCTGGGAGTCCTGGAGGGCTGCTGTACAATAAGCAAGGAGATCCATTGCCCCCAGTGAAAGCAAAAGTCAGAATCTGCCCTGCACAGGTATTTGCTGCAGTTTTGTAGGTCATCTGAAACCTCACATAACTCATTACCAGGAAATGAGAACCAAATTAAACAATGTATATGCTAGATGTGTATGAGAAAACAAAGTATTTGAGAATAAAAATCTGCCCCCAGCATTCATCATGATATGTTCCTTGCCAGAGGAGTGAATTTTTTTCTTTGGTAGAAGCACCTGATTACTTCAGCAGATTGCTGTCTGATATAAATCATTTGTTTCCTTATTAATTCTGCTCCAGTAGGAAACATGCATAACGTACAAGACCATCAGTATTTAAATAGCCAAGAAAAATCCAAAGATCTGATACTTAGGGTTAAGAACTGACAGTTAGAAATTCTTGACTGGAACCATGTGAGGGTTGTTGCACAAGGTCCAGTGCTGAGACACCGTTCAGGCTGTTCAAATAAATAACTGAAGGCAGTAATAGTAATTAGAAAATAGAATATAAAGGGACAGTACATTAATTAAATTCATCGAAACATTGCCTATCAGTAATTATTAGAGTAATAATAAATATTTGCATGATTGAGCAGTAATTGAATCATTAATGAATAAATTTCTATGTGATTAGTGCCTGCCAGAAATAAAAAAAAATCAGCCAGGAATGTTTTCCTCGAAATACCTCTGCTTTGAATATTTGGAGAAAAATGCATCAGAAACTGTGTTAAACACAGTTTTAGATTAAAAGAATATTGTATTCTTATAGTCCTTCATACTGCCCATCAAGATGATGTGGGGGATGCACCCAGTTCCCCAAGAGAAGCAAAGCTGTTTTGAGCTCTCTTGGTTCTGTCCAGAGAAAAGAGAAAAACAAGTAAGTCCTCCTGGAAAGGTGAAAATAACAAGAAAGGGTCTTGTATGGCAAAAGGAGTGATATAAGCTTTCACATGCTTAAGTTGACAACCATACTGGCTCTGCCTTTTGGGCTTCCCGCTCTCCGATCAGTCTGGAAACCCTTAAATCTTCGCAGTGCAAAACTCCCTTAATATTCTTGATCGATAAAGATCAAGGGACAAAATCTGTTAGTATCTAATGGATTTATAGCTGAATTTTCCAAAGCAAAGGAAATCAAAGAGTTACAGCATCTCTGACCGCATTAATCTGAAAGCACAAACTTGCAAGACAGAAGTTCAGGAGTGAAAGCTCCTAATAAGTAGGGCACTACATATCATTAAGAAGAAGTGGCCATTTTCTATAAAAAACTTCTAAAATTAATTATTTTTTGAGGAAAACAAAGTTGCAGAATTCAGTTGGTGAGATGTAAAGAAAAATATTATCTGGGGGAAATAAACTGGAACATTCAGATATCCTGGGAAACACTGAGTGCTTTATACTGAGTGTACTGAGCTGCTAGATTATACTGTAGACAGTATAGGCTAAATAATATGTTGCAATTTTATACTCTCTAGATGAAGCCTATTACTGTGAAAAGGGCAATAAATGTTAAAAATAAGATATTGATACTCCAGAGAGAGTTTATGACAGGAGCAATAAAGTGCACAGATAGCATAAAAACAGACTGAGAGGTCTACGGGGAAAGCAGTCATACAGAGAAGCCATGCAAGGCAAAGGCATTCTTTTTGTGGGGTTTTCTCTCTCTAGATAGGATTCAGCAGCTGAAAATAAGAGGACAACACTAACACCACACTCTTCAGGGATATTAAGCTTCTGAACTACCTGACTGACCGAGCATCTCCTCTGAGCGCTATCATTCACGTGACAGGAGCAGCTGGGTGCTGCCCATAGCATAGGGATACAGCTCTTGTGCCACTGCTTAGATAAGAGCAAATTGGTACATGCTGTAATTATGTCTAGAGAGCATTTTGATTAAGCTTTACAGCAATTTCAAGCACACTTTGGAGGCATGCAGGACTTACCGGCAGGAAGCCTTCTGAGTGGAATAAATGAATTCACATTTTCCATGTATACAGTAGCCGTTGAAGCTTTCTGAACAAGGTATGTGGTTTCCAATGTAAATGTCTTCTCTTTGATCGCTGGCATCTTGAAAAGAAGTATACATAAACGATTATAAATGGCTGCACGATATTCATTAAAAAATCTCAACCAAGAAAAGCATATCCTTAAAAACTTGTAGCAAATAGAGGAACACAGAACAATAAAGCAAAGGCTTAAGGGTGAAGTTTCAGAGGCACCTAGAGATTTGCTAGAATGTACTGCACTGAAAAATGATCTTCAGAGACAACTAAATATCCTTCTTATGTCAGGTTTCTTGAAAGGAGAAAAGTATTCATGACGGAATCAAGCCAATGCAGGAAGATCAGCAGAAGCTGTGTCAGTGGCATTGGGACAAAGACCTAATACATAGACAGAGAAAGCTCTCTCCAATGCCTCAACAGAGGAAAAAAACCCTGAAGGGTCAGAAAGAATCTGAACCATGTTTTGCTATTGCTGGGTAAAAAACAACTCGATAAAGCCCATATCTGAGTGGTACCACTGGTTGCTATAGCTGAAATCAAACACACTCCAACACTAGTCTTCCTCAGATAAATGCTTTTACGGAGAGGGAAGTCAGGACAGCTCTGCACAGGAAGGCAGTCCCTTCTGTGCCAATATCTTTCATGCTTCTGTCTTGTTACTAAAACTATCTAAGGCTGCATACATTTTCAACCATTCTTTCCCCAAAATTTTCTATAAAAAAGCCCTAAACACGGAAGTTGGTAATTCATAGAGAATTTCTCTAAAGAGCAGTGATCTAAAGATGTGAGTGTAATTGTGGAATATGTTCATTTCCATAGCAATAGACTATAGCATCACAAGTACAAGATTACAATGAACTGCAGGTGCCAAGCAAAAAGGGACTTTGAAGAAGAAATCTCTTACACAGTTGCAGATATTTGAAATAACACCACCAAGAAAGAGCTGCTGGTTTAGGTCTTCCCTGAACATCTTCTGGAATGCTTTCTAATACGTTCCAGGAGAAAAAAAGAATCTAGTAGAGGTTTTAGATATAAGGAAGCCTGTTGGTTCAGGCTATGCTTCGAAGATACAGAAGACTTGATAAAAGGGAAGAACACTGCCTAACATTGACCATTGACAAGATGTCCACCACTGCCCTGATGCAATAGACTGTGTTGTGGTATGTCTAAGAGGAGGAAAGTGCAGATGTCTCATCCCAGAACTGTTGCCTACCTCCTTCTCCAAGCAATAATTACTGTCACATTTGGTCCCAATCCAAGGCTAATAACAAGATACAAACAATTATAGATCATAGAATGGTTCGGGTTGGAAAGGATCTTAAGATCATCTAGTTCCAACCCCCCTGCCATGGGCAGGGGTGCCTCACACCAGACCATGTCACCCAAGGCTCTGTCAGCCTGGCCTTAGTCTGTTCATATAGCTGTGCCATGTCTGGTTTTAATGCATGTACTGACACAGAATGTGAGGCCCAGTGAAAGATGCAACTCCTAAGAGGTGGGATGGCCATGGCCACCCAAATCAGAGGCAAAACTTGTTAAATGAAGGTGATTCCTAGTGTAAAACAGACATTTACCCACCTATTGATGGGAATTCATTTTTAATCTGAGACGCCTGTTAGACTGCTTCAGAGCTTCAAAGTGAAAGGTTTAACTGGTATAGGAGCCTTGAAAGTGTGACTGGATGTATTAGTTCAGATGCTTCGCCAGAAGAAGGAAGAGGCATCCACAAGACCTGAAACCCTGATGCTCATCTTGGTACAACAAAACCAGTAAGCCAGCTGAATCTGGGAAAAGAGACCTTACTCATGTAACTTCAGTATGCCACTTGCACTGCAGGAGGAGACTGTCACAGCTGTGGTTCTAGAGACTAGGAGGTGTTAAACATTCAAAGAACAGGGTTTAACAAGAGTAGCTCAAAGGAATTTAAAGCAAAAGCAAACAGAAGTTAAGTGTGGACTGTTCTCTTACGCTGGAAGAAAAAGTCGTTCAAAGCCGGCTCTCACTATCTCAAGAGACATGACTACTGCATCGAAAAATTTCAGAACATTTTTTCTGCAGAAGGCATGTTCCCTCTGTGCACATCATTTGCCAAACTTGAGACTGCACAAGCTATACACATTAATAATAATAATTACATACAATGTTTTCTCCACTAACTAGATTTCAAGAGCAATTTACATGCAATGAATAAAAGGCTGTAACTTCTTCTGAATAGGAACCAAAAGTGGTGTTTCATTACATCACATAATAAGATGTATATTCCATTTGGTGCCTTTTATGCCTTCATAATGTAAGTGAAAATTGACATTAAATCATTCCAACTGGTACATCATATGGAGTGAAAATAAGAGAATTTGTGAAAAAAGGAAAATATACAGAGCTTTTTGGCACGGAATGGCTTTTCAAGAAGAACACAAGGAATGTTGAAAGCCATGGTGGAATGGCTTTACTCTGGGAGGCCATGCGAGGGCAAAACAAAGATAATGACAGTGAAAAATAAAGACCAGAGCTAACAGACAAGATACCCCTCACAACAAAACATGCATTAAGACTGGCATTGAGGAGAAACAACAAGTTATCATCATCAGTGATTCCCTCCTGTGCAGAATGAAAGCATCCCATTTGCAGACTCGACCCTCTTTTCAGGGAATTTTGCTGCCTCCCTGGGGCCCAAATTAGGGATGTCATCACAAGATTAAAAAGCTTAGTGCAACCTTCAGACTACTATCCATTCCTGAGGTACTAATGATGTAGCAGCAAAAAGTCTGAGGTCAATCAGAAGACATTTCAAAGCCCTGGGAAGAATGATGAACTACATACAAGCAGAGGTAGTGTTTTCCTTAATCCTCCCACTAAAGAGGGGAGACTTCGGAAGAAACAGGTGAGCCCAGGATAGCAATACCTGGCTCCAGGACTGGTGTTTCCACCAGAACTTTGGGTTTTTAGACCATGAAAGAGCCTTTGATACACAAGGTATGCTGCAGCCTGCTAAGATCCACCTGCCCCAAAGGGGAAATGCATCTTTTGGCATAAGCTGGAGAAACTGATTGAGAGAGCTTTAAATTAGAATCAAAGGGGAAAGGGAATACCAACAGCATTGCAGTAGATAAGCCAAGGGTTGGCATGACATCGCCTGAGGGCAGCAATGCTAGTCGGAACATTTGTACTGCTCCTGGGTGCATAGAGGCCTCAGGAACATACCTGAAATACTTGTACACCAACACACGTAATATGAGAAACAAGCAGGATGAACTGGAAGTGCTGATTAGTTCCCAGAACTGATATAATTGGTATCAGTGAGACTTGATGGAATGAATCTTGTGACTGGAGTGCTGGGATGGAGGGCTACACACTTTTCAGGAGGGACAGGCAGGACAGGCGAAGTGGAGGTGTCAAGCTCTATGTAAGGAAGAGGTTTGACTGTACAGCCCTTAAAGTTAGTGATGAAGTGGTTGAGAGCCTCTGGGTAAGGGGTAGGGGTATGGAAAACAAGGAGATGTTGCACTGGGTGTCTGTGGACTGAAAGGGCTCGAAGGAATGTGCTGTGAGGATTGGTTAAGGACTTTGGGCTTGTCTAGTTTGGAGAAAAGGAAGCTGAGGGGCAAACTCATTGCTTTCTGCAGCTTCCTGAGGAGGTGAAGTGGAAAGGGAGGTGCTGGTCTCTTCCCACTGGCACCCAGTGATAGGACGTGTGGGAATGGTTCAGAGCTGTGCCTGGCAACATTTAGACTGGACTTTAGGAAGCATTTCTTCACAGGGAGGGTGGTCAAACACTGGAACAGACTTCCTAGAGTGGTGGTTGATGTGCCAAGCTTTTCAGTGCTTTAAGTTAAGAGGCATTTGGATGATGCCCTTAACAACATGCTTCAGCTTGGTCAGTCCCAAATTGGTCAGGCTGATCAGATAATCGTTGTAGGTCCCTTCCAACTGAAATAGTTCTATTCTATTCTGTTCTGTTCTGTGCCATTACTTGTGAGAGAAGAGGAGGAAAGTTTAAAACCTATGCAGATCTGCCTTTTGTCAATAACTTGAGGAAGGCAGAGGCATTTTTTACCTGGACAGCAACACTTTGAGCAAGAGCCATGATATGCAGAAGCTCATATTTTTGTTTTGAGAATGTACCTAACACATGGGCTACTACCAGGTAAAAAGAGCAGAAAGTGAAACTCTGCCCTGTTTCATTTATACTAAGGTTATTAAGGGTAAGGTAAGGTTCATACAGGTAAGACATGTTCAACCAATGTGACTCAGTGTATTAGTTTACTGAAAATATTTAAAAACAACCTAACAAATATAGAATCTGCTTTTTTTTTCCCCCAGAAGTTAACAGAAAAGATGGGGTTGCAGGAGGGAGGCTTGTGTCATTTCATCAGGAATGTCAGCTTGGTGTCTTCCAGTAAGTAATTTTCACAGCACTTGTGGGGAGCCTAAGCCTGTGACCGCTGCATAGGGTGGTGAGCAGCTGAGCATCTTAGATGAATACAGCAGGCAAAACTCACAACAAATCATACACATTTTCTTTCCAGCCTTGCAACGTGCTGTAAGAAAAAAGCTTTTAACAGCTCTGTCTCAGTTACAGAAATCAAAGCTGTAAGGCAGACAAGAAGGGACCTGCATGCTCTGTTTTCCAGTCTTGTGAAACTCCAACCAAAGAGCACAAAGTCAGCACAGTACCTTTCACCTCTGGCCGATACTGCATGCCATCATCTTTCTTTCCAACGGCGTTCGTGTCATCTGTTTCTAGGTGATAAATACATGCATGGATAGCTATTAGGAAAGGCTTATTTCCAGACCACTGCATGTATGTCATTGAGAAGCCAGAACAGTATTCAAAGAATTATTTAAATTGCAGTAAACCTGGACACATTCCCACATTGTTCCCCCCATACAAGCAGCACACCAGGTCAGTAACCTGGTGTCCAGACCAAGACGTGGCACACCTCAAGCTGTAGGCTTTGAACCAAAAACTTTTCCATGGTATGGGCCTAGGTTATTTTGGTGACAGTCTGGTTTTGGTTTTGGAATTGTCTACGTTACAGATCTAGATGTAACTGGCAAAGAGATGGTGGAAAGCTCTTATTCCCATGAGAAAGTCCTAACTGCAAGATCCCAAAACTCAAGAGTCATGCACATGACTAACTACAAGGCAGTAGACAAAAGGATTCAGTGGACCATGCCAGCACTGAAAAAGAAATGGGTATTTGTGCAATCAGGGCCCAACTTGACTCACCTTGGAAGCACATTGTAAAGCCCACAGCAGCAAGAGGGAACACTTCCCATACATCGGTATTCCTTTTGCTCTCATACTTCCTACTACCCCCTCGTGTAAGACACATTGGACTATCACTTAGATTCTCATAAGAGCTTTTGCTGTCTTTCCAAGTAACAGTGGCCAGAGCAAGATTATGTAAACTCAGCACATCATATGTACGCAGTGTAAACATACCTCTGTGAGGGAAACTCTAAAATACAGGTGGAGAGTTCACTGATGATAACTGGATCAGTGACTTCTGATCAAAAGTTGAAAAGGGAAAGCTGTACCAAGCCCACTTACATCACAACTTACATTTACCAGAAAACCAAACTTAAGTGTACCTGAGCAGTGTCCAAGATGCCTGATGTCGATCTGCTCTTGCCTCAGACACGATGCTTCTCTGACAAAGCATGGATTGTTATAGGAACTTCCATCAGAAGCACATACAGGATTAAAACTGTATCCACTGCAGTCTATATTACATACACACCTGTTAATTGAAACATACAGCAAAACAAAATTGACATCCAGCAAATAAAAACTAAGTCCTGATGAGTCCTGAGCAAACACTAGCTCAGACACTAATGCCAGGAGAGAAGAGAATACTGTGTGAGGATGTGGAAGAATTTGTTGATGTCTTAGGCTTCCAAGCAGAATATAGAGAATTATGAATAGGTGCTTCAGTGTGTTTTTTAATAAGGTATTGATATTTCTGGTCATTTTACTGTGATATCAATCTCATTGATTAACACCTGAAAATTGATAACACATTGCTAGGAAGATATACTACATTAATACAACAGTTTGTGATGTCTGTTCTCAAAACCAGATGAATATTCTCCTTCTGGGGATTGTCATAATCCCTGAGAGGGAAACAGAAAAAAAAGGATTCCCATTTCTGGTAAGCAGTAAAAAGATATTTTCTATTTCAGAGGTTGTACAGAATCAATATGCTCAGTTAACCATGTCATTTCAGCAAGACGTTCATTTATACCTTTGAAAGTTAACAGTGGGGGTTTTATGTTGTATTTAAAACAGGATTATGTGATCCGAATTATTTTATCTTGCATCCAATTGACACTTTGATTGTTTTAGATGTGGCATTTTCCATATAATTTGCAACTTGGGATTTTAAAATGAAAGTGGGAAAAATGAAGATGTAGCATGTAATTGGTTCCTAACCACACAAATATAGGACAGCCAAAGACTTAGATTGGGCTGTGACTTACCTGTTTTCAGTTAGATAGTTTTGCTGCCCCAACAAAAAGGCCTGAAATTTTACAGGTGTGAATGTCAGAGGAAAGCTTTCCAGCTTTCAAATCGCCAGCCCTCTTGCTTATTTTAATCAATACTCTACTTTTTAACCGAACTTCTGTTTTTGAATGACAGTTTCTGTGTGTGTGTCACTTTGCTCTGCAAGCTCAGCTCCGCCTCTGGACTGGGAAAAGTAAGGAGTTTGTCTGCAGAACATGGGCCAAGGTGGGTACCATGTCCAGCATTCAACTGAGTTCCTCCTGATGCCATGAGAGCAAGAAGAGCTGCTATACATCTTCTGAGAAAGTGCCAATGAGTACATGATCCTCTCCTTACCAGAAAGCTCTGCACAGGGGGAACATGGTCTGACTTCTAGAAGCTGCTGCTAGCTTCATCATGATTCACTGTTATAAAACATGGGGTGGGGAAAAAAACTTGAGCTACCAATTTGCCAGGGTTTTTATGCCCTTTCCAGCTGTTCCAGGTACAATTAAATTACTAAATAGGTGTATGTGTGCCTCAAGTCAGTGACAAGTCTTGCAGTGGAACTCAATTCCATGCTGCAGAAGCACTGAAGATGGTCAGTGTGCCTTTCACTCTTTATCCGCCAGCACCTTTTGTTGCCAAAATTTACAGGTGCTAGTTTTGCCAGTAATATTTCACTCCTGTGAACTTCAGGTTGTTGCTAGACAAAAGAACACCTCTAGTGCAAACAGGTTTTTAAGTGCACCTAATAGTACTCAAAAATTGCCCCAGTAATAAGCCTCTGTACCTCTTAGTGACCCACTTCAAAGTACTCATGAAGCCACTAAGTATCAATATGATGAACATCATATGATATTTTTTCTTACTAGAAATGGTAATGGTTGTAAACCTTTGATCCAGGAAGGGAAAGACTCTTTTGTCTACATGCTTCTGCATGATTTTAAGCCTAATAAGCCTAACGAGGAGTTTATCAGGATTTACTATATGCAAATAAAAGGCTCAGCAGTTGCGCACGTTTATTGACACACACAAGCAGACAGCTAGTCCTAATTTGTATGACACTGCCTATGTGCTTACAGACACCCTCACTCAGCCTTAAAGCTCAGGAACCACCACTGCCTGCATGCACCCCTCCTTGTCATGTTTGTATAGGTATCTATAGACTGATTCCATCTGTATTTCTATGTTCAAACAGCTCTAAATCTGTCTGTAGTCACCATCCAAGGTCTGTAGCACTGTAATTACTGTTGGGTTTTGTCATTCCTGGTGACAAATACGGTTAGTTTTGAAAATACTTTTTTCTTCCTCATGTGACATTGCAGGATAGAGTTGAAACTGCTTAGAAACTGCATACATTTTCGTGATTCACTGTGTTTAGATTTAGCATCTAATCTTAAATGTTTACTTTCTTCACATTGCCAAATGCTTGTTTTGGTGGTAGCTGTGAATTCCTGACCCCGTTTTTCTGATAAACACTCTCAGTATTAGCTCCAAGCATCTCTTCAACATGCAAAAATTTCTTCTTATAATTTAAAATTTACCTCTGAAGACAGGAAAATAATAACAAAAAACAACACCAAAAACTACAAGAGGAGAGCTTGTGACACTTCCACAAGTGAAGCATGAAGCAGCTGAAGCCCACTGGCCAGCTGCAACAGGCTTGCAGCTGCTTTGTGTTGTTGGAGCCGGACAGGCCTGGTGACTGCCAGGGGTGGGAGCAAGCAAGACACCAGCCTGCTGCCAGCCTGGATGCTGGGATTTGCTGGAGGCTTGCAAGCACACCAAATCCCCATTAGGGCCGCACTGGCACAACAGATCCCGACCAGCTGGCAGCCATATGTGCTTTCTACCCACTGGCTAAATGGGGCTCGCCCGATGGAAAGACCCCCCCAGATGGACAGCCCCCCCCAGCCGGTGGGACACGTGCCTGCTGCCCATCCATACCCCTGCTGCTCACGCACATGCTCCCCAGGCACTGACCGCCCTTCCCTGTGGGAGATGGGGTGGATACTCCTGACAGCTTCTGCAACACTGTGGCTCACTGTTACCAGCCGTTGCTGACCACAAAACCAACTGCATTCCCAGGGCATCCCCTGGCATTTGGGCCCCTGATCTCCAGGATCTGCGCCCTCTTCCAGGATCCACACCACCCTCCTTCCAGGCACCCTTCTCCTGTCCAAGGGCACAGCTTTTCAGGACATCTCTTCTCTCCAGAGCCCAAGCCCTTGGTTTGCAGTCTATCTGCGGAAGTCCAGCCTCCCAGCTGCTGCATCTGTCTAATGGCTCTTCATTAACTGGAGGATCCAGGACGTGACACTTTTTCTCAGCCCAGGCATTGCCCAGAATTTACAACCAGTCCATGCTTGTTGCAGCTCAGGAGTTCAAAAGTTCGATTTCAGATGCTCATCCCCTGACATGGCATCTAATTATCTGCCTGATGCCATTACCTACTTCTTTGCCGAAGACCATGATTCCAAATGGTACGTCTGGCCTTCACCTGGCCATTGAGGTACTGGTGTAGATGCTTTGACAGAGCTGTCTGGCGTGTAAAAGAAGGTGGTTTATGTACACTGTGGGATAATAACAGTTGAACAGGACTGATTGATGTACCTAAACAAATTGAAACTGTTACGCTTCATTATTCCAACAGAAAAGCCTGAAGTCTTCCAGAGGGCTGAAAGGGAATGAGTTAAGGTGGGGACATGGCTGTGATATGATGCTCTGATGCAGGGTCTCCGTGGATGCAGTAGGGTGGCAGAGAGGGGGCCAGCAGCACGTGTTAGAAACCTGTACCATCAGAGAGTCCATGTGGGGTGCAGTGAAGTTGTACTCATAGCCGGTTGGCACTACACCCGAAATACAGCCAGGCTGGCGGGGAGCGCCAAATTGTGAGACAAGAGCAGTCTTGTGAGACAAGAGCAGTGAAATGTGAGGAGTGCTGCTTTCAATAGAAAACATGAAACAAAGATGTTTTTAACTGCTCAGTGTTTGTGAAGAAAGGTAAAACTGTGGGAGAGCAAGTTGCTGCTCTGATGCTGCACATCAAACACATTGAAACTGGCAGCTGAGTGCCTGCAAAAGGACAGGACCACCACCACAGACAGAAATAAAAAGGCACCTCAGGAAAGTGTTGGAAGATCCCCAAATGAAAACATGTTCCATCCTCAAGTCAGAGAGCTACGGAGAGCAAGCAATTGCTTGATACTGAGGAGATGACAGAAAATCCAGACTTCTGAGGGGAACCACATCCCCTCACCAGTGAGTTTGAGTTCTAAAGCCCGGCAGAAGTCAAAGCCCAAGACTAAAAAGCACAGCCCATGGGTCTGAACCATCCCACAGACTATATACAAGCAGCACACAAAGTATGGGAGAAGATGCAGGAGACAGTGTTAATGAGCTAAAAGTGGGGGCTCAAAGGGCAGAAATCTTATCTGGGCTTTTGTAGGCAAGAGAAGCTGTGTGAGGCACCACAGACTGTGGGGTTTTTCTTCACAGCTGAAGACTGAAACTGGACAAAGAATTGAAGTCCCACATTGTAATCTGCTCCTTCTGTGCTGGTGAGAGAGCACAAAGACAGCAGAGGACAACACAGAGAGCTGCTGAGGAAGGAGGGCTGGAAAAACTCAAGATCATGGAGGGGGACCAGGATATGTAGGAGGGGCACCCAGAGAAGAGAGAGAGTAGACCCTAACTGTAAAATTCCTAATATCCTGCCTTTTAAGCACTTATTCTTACTTCTGCCTTAGCTGCCACCAGCACTGTGTCCATGTACATCAGTCCGTGACAGCAGTGCCACATGCAGCTTCCCGAGCAAGGCTGTGCAGGTACGGACACTTTCCAGCACAGCTTGAGCTGAATGACTGATGAATGGCAGCCCTGCCCCAAGGCTGGGTTCCTCCATCCACCAGTCTGATACAGGGACGGGGCTGAAAACCTAGCTTCAGGGCAAAGGGATGCAAAGGTTTTGATCATATTTCTGAATTCGTATACCCAGCATAAAAATATTAGGCTATACAATTAGAGATATTTAATTAGAGGCAGCTGAAGCTTGAGCCCCATCTCTCAGGCAAGTGCTGCTCTGACAGGTATGTTTATTCCTTGGGAGTGACTCCCAAGATCAGAAAGGATCTTGGGAAATAAACCCCAGAATCATGGAAATTTTCAGAAAGAGGAAAGTAACCCTTTTTAAAAGCTTGCAAAAAAAAGATGCCAGAAGGCTTTTAAACATCATAGTACCTTTCTCGTAACTCCCAATTATTTACTCCTGCTATATGGAATCACTTCCCAGAAGAATTGCCTCAAGTCCAGCAGTGGTGACAGCATAAATTTGTGTGTGACAGATTTATTATTTATTATTACTTGGTATTATTATTTCTTATTATTTTTATTATTTATTATTACTTGGTGTCCCATGAAAACAAAGAAAACTACCAACTGGTGCCTTCAGCCTGACGTGTGGCTGCTCAGCACAACCTTCAGAAGAAAAGAGTTGGTGAATTAAGAAAAAGCCACTGAACAGAATTGTGTACTAACAATGTCTTAAAGTGCTTGATGTTTCATACCAGAAAGAACTGAATGAGTGCTTCAAGTTTTTGCTGAAACAGCTTGTTGTAAAAGTCACATTGGAATAAAAAGAGTCAGAGCACTACAGGAGTCTTTTTTTTTCCCAGTAACATTCCTATTGGTTTTAACCAAAAAGATTGAAATGGGTAGTTAATCCAAGTTGATGTCTTCCTGGAGAGGGTTGCTGCTCAGTGTCCTCAACAGATCTTTTCTCTCGCTTAGCCCTGGAACATCAACAAGACACATTCAGGTATTTTTCTGATGTACTAGAAAAAAACTTCATTTTTGTCTCCTGTCACCAGAGAGTTGACATCCTATGAAAACAGGCACCAGCTTGCTGTGACAATGTGCTTTTAGAAGTTGCATGTGTATCGTTCATTCATCAACACCATTAGTTAAACAGAAGAGCATTTTAATTTCAGGAAAGTGCAACGTGCTATAATTAAACCAAACAAAATTTCTAGGTGGTTTTAATAAATACGAAATGAGAATGTACAACTCATTTATTAGGGGCTACTAGGTGTAACAAAGAAAACGTGTTTAGTAAAATGATGTGACACATCTGAAATGAGCTCAGGCTGTAAGAGCACTTGCTGCTATGAGTAAATTAATTAGATCCCCAGAGATCAGAACACATTTCAAGGCTCTTTTTTGTTTTCAGGCTTCAAGGTGTACGTGGTTTGTTGGAAGTTCCGTGTGCTTAAAAACCATGGTAGATTCAAAGAAAAGAGAGAAAAAAGGGAAAGGAAAAGCATTACAGACTTGTGGAATGGGCTTGGCTACTGAGAGACTAACGTTTCCAACCAACAGAAGAGGGTGCTGCGTTTGTGCCCATCTGGGATTTGCTCACAAATGTATTTTTCTGGCCTGTCCTGACAGACAGTGGTGCTTGCTACGCCTTCCAAATAGCCAACTGCAATAGTAAACTTTCCCAGGTACTCATCTATTTACTGGCACATCTGCTTACAAATGTAAAATGGAAAAACTAGAATAAAACAAAGTGTGTGAAATGCACACAGATGGATAAGGGTATGCCTGATGGAATAAATCTAGATAAATTGAAATAGCAGAGATGTTGCAATCGCAGTTAAGAAGATAACCATGTCAAATGAAGGATTACCTTTCATTTGATGTTTCTTCCCTTGTGTGCAATTCTTCCCAGATGAAACCTGAACTAAGAAAATCTGGTTTTCGAAGTGATTTCTCTGCTTATTTGTCTAGAGCTGAATCTTCACGAGATTTTTTTGGTGTCTTTTTTCAAATCCCTTCATAGCACAAAAAAAAGTAGATTTCAATTCTATAAACTTCTCTGTGCCCTGCTTGAACACCCTCTTGGCCTTTACTTCTGCCCAGCAATGCAGAAGACCCTTTAAATGCCGTAAGCTTCAGCTACTTTCTTTCATCTCCTTTTTTAATTCATGAAATGGTGCTCTCTGACCACTGTAGAAATTTAGTCCTTTCCTGCAGTGAGCTTCTAGCAGCATATGTGGTGAACTGCTGATCCACCCTTGAATAACAGAAACCTTCAAAGACTTGGCACGCACTGCTGCAAGGATCATTAAAAATATACATGAAAAAAACCCCAGGCCTGGATAATTATCCACCTAGGATCAATTCATTTTCTTAATAGTCAGTATAATGAAAAGACCATTATATTATTCCTTTCATATCAGGATTTCCTGTAGCCCAATTTTACATGATTCAGTAATCCCATGACACAATCCTAAATCCCTTGTTTAGGTTCATTTCCTCTATTGTTTGTAACTGTGTGTTTTGTTTTACACACAGATACTTAGGACTTTTTTTTCTGCTGGACCACAAAGCTGTGAATTGCATTTACACAGGATTAAGACACCCTTCCTTATGAATACCTGCATACAATATCCTACCCTAAAAGGTCAAAAAAAGAAAGGTCGTCTATGGTGGCTATGGTAAATGAGTGATAAAGTGGCCAAAAGAGGCAAGTATAAGCCAGCATGCCTTACTTGAAATAGAACATACCTTTCTCTGGAAGACAAATTAGGTAGACTGGGACTTTAAAATGTTCATATTGGTATTTCTAAGTGTTACTTAGTGTAACGTACACTAAGTGTACTTACACTTCTGGATTTCTGGTTTGGCCATGGTGAAAACAGACAGTATGTAAATTATAGGCCACTTGAATCTATATGTTGCTGAGACACATTTTCTTCCCAAGGCAAATCTTGTAAAATGCTAATCTCAAAAGGTCTACTTGGGGATCAGTTGTCAATCTTTTCTGAAAATCCACATTATGAGTCAAAACAGACCTTTGACAGCATAGTACACATTAAAAAAACCTGAATGTGCTCAGGATCTCATTTCCATGTTTCACCTGTTAAAAAACAAAATATAGGTAAACCAGAGAACATGACACATTTGAACCTTTATAGTGAGGCTATTTTTAAGTTAATTATTTCCTTATCAAAGAAAAAAAAAAAAGAAAGAAAAATTATATTTTAAACTAAAAGTAATGAAATTTATTCCACCCATTTAGGGACTAAAGGAAAGGAAAGTTGTTACAGAGCATAAGATGGAGGGCAAGATGACCATTCAAGTAGGGCCTTGACAAGGTAGAACAACATCCTGAAGGCTGAAGATAAAGGGAAAGCCACATGACAGACTAAGGGTGGACTGGCAGGGGAGCAGCTCTGCAGAAAAGGACCTGAGGGTCCAGGGGAGCAGCAGGCTGGGGGCTGCTTCACAGGAGGGCTACCAGCAGAGCAAGGGAAATGACTGTCCTCCACTCTGCATTCATCAGGTCCTGTCTGTCTAAACTCTGTCTAGTTTTGGGACCTCCCAGTAACAGCAAATACTCTGAGAAACTGGAGAGGGTCTGGTGGGTAGAGGGCCGGAGCATGTGCTGTGTAAGGAACAGCTAGGGGCACTGGGATTGTTCAGCCTGAAGAAGAGGAGGCCAAGGAGGTGACTGCTGGCACTGACAACCTAGGAGGGACTATTGAGAAGACAGAGGGAAGCTCTTCTCAGACTTGCAAAGTAGACGGGAAAAAGATAACAGCTGCAACTCACGGTGAGAGAAATTCTGATTGAACAGAGGGAAATCATTCCTCAAATAATAAGCAGCTTGAACAAATGCCCAAGTATCCAATTTCCCTTCATAGAGATGGTCAGGGCTTTCCTGGAGAAGCCCTTGAGCCACCTGAGCGAACTATCCCCAGCTGCACTTCAGGGACAGAGCCTAGACCCAAAAACTACCTAGAGATCGCTTCCAACCTGCATTATTCTACGATTCATGATCTCATCCTGGGTATTATTTTCTTGAACTTGCAACATACTTCCAAATGCTTTTCAAAGCAACATTCCTTCTGACAATTATTAGATGTTGGCATGTTGTTTTATTCAGCTATCCAGAAGTGCTTTAGCATGCAAGAGGAAAGGGATACACCACATAAACCAGTGTAAGAGCAGAAGATATAACTCCTCATAACCAATACTACCTTTTATGTTGGAAAGATGATTCACATTACAAGAAGAAAATGTGAGCTGAAAACACTTTTCTTCAATTGATTCAGTATATTCTAAATGTTAATATTAAAATAGTATAAATATTTATTGTGTTTACTATAAATGTAATAAGTATATTCTTTATATTTAATAGACAAGTATTAGAATGTTCTTTTTTGGTACGTGTAAGAGGAAACTTCTGGAAAAAAATGACCAGATAATAGTAAGAAGCCTTAAAAAACTTATGGAAATCAGGACCATTTGAAAATTGAAGTCTTATGAAGAAATATACATACTTAAGAGCCCACCTTTCTAATCACAATACAAAAAAATCCCAAATCCACAAGTAAGTTTATGTTATCAGTTTCTTTGCCAGTGCTGCAGGAGGCTATTGTAAAAAAATAATAAAAAAAAGTTATTCAGCTCTCCAAAGACTGTAAATAGCAATTTCAGTTTCAATCATATGCAGTAAACTGAACCATTGTGTTGTTCAGAAGCTTTATAAAATTACACTGAACATTATTTATCTGAGTTTTTTAAAAATTCACTTGGAGTCCTTAATAGGCACAATAGTATCACAAATAGTTATATACACTGATTTTGTTGAAGAAAGAGTTCATTTAAGTGCTACACTGATGAGGATGATTTTACAACCACATCTGTTTCCATTCGTTTTGCATTCATACTGTATTATTTTAAGTGTTTCAATATTATCGGTATGCTATCTTCTGATTGTGTACTGATAGGATGATCTGCTTATCTACAATCAGTAGAACTGAAAAGTCAAGTGCGTGCTAAGACTGCAGTCTGGATACTCCAGAGTATACCAACAGCAAACCATACTGGGTAGGTGCACTCCATGATTTACCCTATCAGCTCTGGGTGGCCCCAGCTTTGTGCTGCCACTTCCATCTCCACTTCTCAACCTGACTGCATTTCCAATTCAAAATTCCAGCAGAAAACAGACAACCACTCTCGTGCTGCCTACACCTGTAGGTTTCTGGCCACTTTCCCACACAGAAGTTTAAATTTACCAACCTTTCATGTACTTTTTCACTCCCCTGCTACACATTTTGCACCAAATCATTCCGTGATTCTATGATTATGCAAAATACATCACCTTCTCAACACAGCAGAGGAGGGTTCTGGCCAGAGAAGCATTTTGATGGGCAGGGTAGAAAGGGAGATACTGAATGAGCTGTCTCAGACAGCAGCATTTCCCATGATGTATATAATCTATGTTTCACTTTTGTTGCTAGAGGGGGGAAAAAAATCCCCCATGGCTAAATCCTTGTGAAACCTGTTGTCTGCATCCTGTTACCACAGACTTACAGAAAACCACTATACAGATAATACGGCATAGTACGTATTTATGCAACTTAAGACTAGTAGTGGTGCATCTACAAGTGATTTTCTTTGCTCTTTAAAAGCCCGCCCATAAAGTAACAACTTTTTAAAGTACTTATAAGTTGTATGAGGAAAGAAAAATAAAAGGAGAAATGTATTTCTGTGATTCTTCCTCAACCTCTTTCCCAAAACCCTTTTGCATTTACATGAAGAAGTAATGTACGAATCTGCATACAGTCGAACATCAGTTTTCTATTTTCTGTATGGCACGCTGTTTATGACAACCATCTCCTCAGACTTTATTTCTTTGTCTCAATCAGTCCGCTTTAAATTGGCTGAAATTTTTTGCAGAGGCAATGGAAATTATAAAGTTGTTTGTATTTTTTTCATTCAATTTACTATGCATTGTAACCACTTCTGGTTTAGGTAGATGATGTTTCTGAGAAATCAAACAAAATGAAGATACAAATCTAAAACTCTGTGCAAAGCCTGAATTCTTCAGACTGTGTGTGATTTTGTATAATAAAAGCATATGTAGCAACTTTTATCAGAGACAGCCATATGCTTTAATGCCAAACATGAAAACTAAAAATTTTTAACTTTTTCCAAGGGAGAAATACAATTTAAGTAAGTGCAACAGAAAAATAACATCACTAACTTGTAATATGGAGTGCATCTCAGCTGTGTACAACTGACCTTGTTTTAATTTACTTTTAAAAGGCAACAAGATTTGGTAGCTACACAGAGTCACAGAATAATTTAGGCTTGAAGGGAAGTGTAGAGATCATCTAGTCCAAGCCTCTTGTCAAAGCTGGCTCAGGAATGTATCTGATCAAGTTCAGACCATCTCAATGGAAGGAAACTCCACTGTCCCACCAGACATCGTGTTCCAGTGCCAGACCACTCTCATGGTGGAATCATTTTCCATTACGTCAGATCAGCATTTCCCATGCTCTGACATGGACCTGTCATCCCTCACACTATCACTGTACTCCTCCGAGAAGAAAGGACTTGCTTAGACAACAGCAAATCCAACTATAAAAATCAGGAAATGCCAAGGGGTCTTGGTCCTGCTTTTTTGTTGCAAGAAACATCCTACAGTCTTCAGGTACCACCATTTTTTGCATAGGACTCCCACACCTCTTCAGGCCCAAAAAACAAACCACAGTTCATACGAAATAGAATTGTATTTAGCAGGATCTTTCTGTTATTGGGGAAAATCCTGCCTATTCTGTGCTCTAGGCTGTTGTGGATGGCCTGTTGGCAGACCATTTACCTCAAACCACTTGACTTTTTCTGGCAGAAATGTCTCCCCTTCCCTTCCACCAACTGATTAATCATTTTATCCGTAATTTAGTCTCTATTCATAAAACAGGCATGTAGATTCCATTCTACTTCTCAAGAGCACTCAGAACAGAAGGAACTGATGTTTACAAGGCCTCAGATTTCATGGTTTGGGAAAGGATAAAAAAATGCATAATTGTATATTTACTGTAAGTATTAGCATCTCATTAATATGGATTGAGATTATCTACTGCGTGTTAGGAGACAGTTCAACTAACTCATTCAGTTACTATCATGAAGCAAAATCCTTTTAAAGTGCCTTCTGTAATCACGTGAATCACTTTATTAAGTCTTAACATCACAAAGTGCAAGCGTTACCCAAGCCTAAGAAGTCTACTTGGACGGAACTAAATGTACTTTTTGCTTGTGATTCAGTAGACATTACCTCACTATTCAAAACAGTTACAGTGGCCATTCTCCTGCTTACAAAGGAAGATAAAACCAGAATATTTTTATGAAATCAGGGTGTGGGTGTGATATGCTAGAACTAGGGGTGATAGCGGTCTTAATATGCTGCAAAATTGAATTAAATAATAATATGAGCCTAGAAATGTTTATACAAGTCTGATGAAAGGTACTTGTACTGCCAATAATTTTATGTCATGATATAATTTTATGAGGTTGAAAACATGTTGAAACCCAGCAGGTAAGTGAGTGAAAATAAAACGTAAAAAGTATTTTAAAGGGTGCTCTATAAGATGTTCCCAAAAGAAGATTTCAATTCCATCTTGTTTCTGCCAGGTAAATAACTGTTTTGATTTTAGGGAAAAAAAGAAGTCAACTCTGAACTTCTGCTTAAGTAAGTCTATGACCTTCTATGTGACTTCTCAAAATCAACCTTGTGAAGGCAATCCATGTTAACAGAGCCCGATTCAAATCTAAGTCTAAACAGAGAGTGAATATTGCTAAAGCCTATTATAATGGTCGAAGATACTGGAACAAATAAAATGAGATTAAGTTATTTAGGCTGGAAATCTGAAAAAATTGAAAAAAATGATCTGACAGATTGTGATCAACCCTCATGGGAATATTTTCTAACTTTTGAGTACTTTCTACATAAAAAGTTTTGTTTTCACTTATTTTTTTAATGAGGACTAATGAAAGAAATCTTAGAGGCAAAAGAGAGCTCTCTTTGTGTTGTCAAGAAGATGAAGCGTGGCTTCATTTTATGTGAGTAGGATGCAGGGAATAAATCTTCCACTCCTCAACTTCATTCTAACTCATAGATACTACATAGCCACAGTAATGCCAATTCCACGAGTACAGAATGGATAGGCAAGCTTTTACTGAAATTGAATGCTTCAGGATTTATCTTCAAAGCCAACAGCACATCTCAGTGCATATAACAAACAGATCCATACCCATTTTGCCAGTCATAAATGAAACAGACCAAAGCAGTATTGCAGAAAATTATTAGCATTATAAAAAACAGCTACAGCTCATTTGTCTCTCCAGAAAAGAGCAAGCCTACTTTGGTACTGTGACATTTCATGAAATGTGAAGTATCATGCTAGTATTCATGAGTACTATTACCATTTTGGTTTCCGTTGTATGCTATGATTTAATCTTGAATACACACCTTGAATATTAGTGCTAAGGTGCTTTACTGCCTGAGATGCCTTCATGCTGATATCCTGTAATAAAATCTTGTGCAATTAAGACATATTTCAACATGAAATGGATTCCAGCTGGAAGACAGAAGCTTCCCCCAATTAGCGATGTTCAGGCACTGTTATGCTGAGATGCTGATCCCTCCATGCACACAAACACGTACCATTTGCACTTCTCTAACACCTTCACACACTGCCTCTGCAGCTGTGACCCCAGTACCTGGCATCAGCCCAAACCCTAATAAGCTTCTCCCATACTGGTGGCCACTGCCAGGACAACAACTGTGTGAAAACAAAGCCCCATCAATTAGACAGGACTTCTTTTACCTCCCAACAAACCTTAATAGCCTCACAGAGCTGTCTAAAGGAACCTTTTCCTCCATAGTGTCTCTGACCCTTCTGAGAGCCACACAGAGCCTGGACAGCCACATACTCTAACCATCAAGCATCTTAAGTAGGGAAATTTGGTGCACCTGCTTCTGCATTATGGATTGTCTTTAATATCTTCTTGTTTCTTTACCACTTGTTTTGAGCTCTCACAACAACTGGGACTTTTCCATCAGTTTTTCCTTGGGTGCATCTAAGAGGCCAAGTGGCACAGTGAGGTTGGAAGAAGTGACTGGCTCAGGTCACCAGTTCAACCAGTGCCCCAGTCACATGTACTCTTAATTTGCACTGATAATGTAGAAACCCTGTGCCTTTTAATGACCTTGATGTTTAGGTTCAAGCTTTGCACTAATGGAAACAACTGCCTGGAACACTTTATGAACACGTAAAACAGAGAAAAACAAATCCTAGGTATGAATTAACAGTATTTATTTTGCATTCCTGTTTGGTTTGTGGTTGGTTTGTTTTTTTGTTGCCAGGATAAACCAGATCAAGGTCCTTTGTTTGAAAAATATTTGATAAAGATTTTCCAATATATGTCTTTGTTGTTTTCCCCCTTTACCTTGCAATTGCAGACGGTTTGCTCTTTTCAGACACACAACAAACACATTATTATTGGGCATCAATAAAGCTTCAATTAGTAAGAACAAATACAGTGAAGCATGATCATGCACTTTTCCTTTTTCTTAATATTTCCCCCCCACTTTTGTTCACTGATATTGTTCAGGAAAACTTATTACTTACCCAACATTTTCCGCATCTTCATCACACTCAGCCCTATATTTGCAAACTCCGCATTTTGAGTGTTTTCTCTGAACTTCTGTCCCAGAGCCTTCATACTCTAAAATAAACAAGGTATTGTTAACAGAAAGCATGACTTCCAAATTAAGCTCTGATTTTGCTTACCTAAATCCATTTGCCTTCAGGTATACTGTCAACATGCAGTTATCATACAGTGAAGCTATTAACCTCAATAGTGCTCCCTTTTTCAAAATCAGGCAATTGGAGGTTGGTAAAACTGTACCAGTGACAAGAAAACATCCCTGAAAACACTAATGCTTCATTGATTGACTTTTTATTCTCATTTCAATGATTTGTATTTATTCTTGCCCCAGCAGACACACAACTGGCATTGACGTGTGTCCCAGTCACATGTACACTTAATTGGCACTGATAACGTAGGAACCCTGTGCCTTTTAATGACCTTGAATATTGGGTAGTGGGGATTTAAACGCTATTTTCTTTGTCAGTCTTTAATTGCAGATATCCTTCCTGCAATCCTAAATGCAAGGTTACTGCTTGCATTTTATCCCTTTTCTGATACCCAATGATGGGATTAGACTGTGCTTGTATCTCATAAATATACGCTATAGTATATTTTCCAGATCACTCTGTTCACTTGTACAGTACTAAAAGAAAAAAAAAAATCCTCTTAACAAGAAACTTGAAGAAATGCCATGTATTCTAAAAAGTAAAATTAGTATCTCAAATATTCTGCTCCTAAAAATATCTGCACCAATCTTACTGTTGACATGGACAGCAAAACTCTATACTCTTACTGTTTCACTACCATTAGTCACCCTCTTTTTTATTTCAACAAAGTGATAAAGGAGAACTACACATCTGAGCAGAAGGAAAAGAGCCACAGAAATCTGCAGAGGGAGTCAAGAAGCATTTAGCACATCGCAATATCCTGGTGGTGTACAGCTGACTACACAAGGCTGTCGGGTGGACAGAGATCAAAGTGATTCCTTTTCTCATATCAGCTTAGCAGCTTTGTATGCTTCAGCAACAGCAAATCAAACACCACCAACTGAACAGCTGCATTTGCATTCTTTAGATCCACACCAGTCCTTCCTAATTTTCCTGGATCTTGGCTGAAGGGAACCTCCCCTCCTACCTGTGGGGCTATGCTTACATGAAGAATAGTGCAGGTGAGCCTCTCAAATTAAGTTTTGTCTAAAGCATGCTGTACATTTTTCTATCACTACTCTTTAAGTTGCAGTAGAGGTAATTTGCTTTTATCTTCACAAACGTACATCTTACTTGATTTTTCCTTCTTTCTAGATACCACATTCCTGTGCCTGAGTTTGGCATCCTAAAGTGTCTTTTAGTGTCAGATTTCACTTTTCCATGCCAGTAAATGATCCCCTACAGTTTAAGTAAGTTAAACAAATGGTACTGCTATGGCTTTCATTCATGATATTTCTCCTTCTTCTGCTGTTCTTACGACCCTCAACACCCTTCCCCAGCATGTTAGCATCCTCCAGAACTATGGATACAATAGCTGGACACACTGCTCCAGGAGTTGTCATAAAAAACAAATACCATCTATGATATTCTCAAGTCAAGACACCCAACAACCATATTGATTTTTAACCATTTTTCTGCACTGACCATTATTATTCGCATCCACTTTATTAGCCACCTTATTCCCCAATGAGTCCTTTTCAGGGTGATCAGTCTGTAGGAGAGAGGGTGACATTAAGGAAAAATTGCCTATATCCTGGACTCGCTACATATAACCCTGTCCTCAGACATTAAGATCCCACCTGCTTGTGTGTACTGTTAGCTCAGTGACCTGCTTTCTGTCATCCAGACCAAATCCGTACTGACTGGTTTGCTCCCAGGTCACCAGTGGAAGGGGTCATGAAGACAAGGACAGTCCCTCTAAACACACTCATTTTGTAACGGTTCCGTAACATTTAACAATCATATAACAATCTATTGATTTGCAATATTTTTGCACATCAGATGTGCACTGTGTGGATGTTGTACATTCCAGTTACTTAGACTTGTATGAGAGACTGCCTTTCACTGAGAAAGGTTATGGTTTTGAGGTGGTACACTTGAATAAAATGTCCTGTTGTACAAATGTCTTTCTCAGAAAAATAGGTTTAAGAAAAAGGTAAATTTCTCAATAAAGGTTTTCCATGTACCCATGATGTTCCCTCCCTTAATTCTGTATTCAGTTGATTCTTCTGCCTTCAATTCCACCGCTTTTCCTCTGATGGATGCCAGAATGAAAGGCTGTAGCCCTCCCGATCATCACATTTATCTTTTCTCAAAATATTTGTACATTATTTCTTATCATTCAAGTGAAGAAAAAGAGACCAAAGAAGTCATTGTCAGTCCAGAGAATTCTTTACCAATCATTTTTAAAGCTTTTCAGCCAGACTCGCTGGTTACAAAACACCTGACTTCAACATTCAGTGCTTAATAACCTTTTGCAGTAGTGCTAGCATGGAAAATATTTCATCAGATCTTATATATAATATCTGACTTGACTACAAATGCAACCAGAATGCTTTACAGAGCACTTCCACTGCCGTATTAGCATTTCAATTTTGTAATGGAGCAAATGAAGCAACACATACACACACACATACACACACATCCCTCCCTCATGGGCTTTACGTTCTCCTCCTTATGAATGCCGTGACACCTTTTAATTTTCATAAACAATAATCCACAAATATTTGTTCATTGTTTTTATATACTATCCAGTGTAACCTCTCTCTCTCTCTTCTCACCCCCTAAAATTGCTTTCTCTACCTTTTAGAGTTAGGGTTGTTTTAGAAAAAGTGTGGCCTTTCTTTCTTGATCAGAACTTGCTGGACCTCATTTATACAGAATTATTTATCTGTACTCTACTTTGCATATAATAAATATGTGCAAGTCAAGAACACCTGCACCTTAGGTATAAATAATTTACACCTGTCAGGATGAGGTGTAACACAGATGAATGTATATTGATGCAACGTTTCCAAGTTAGGTGATAGTAATTTGTAATTTTTAGAAGCTTCTTTCATTACTAGCTGCATCATGTTTTAGTAGTAGCAGCATTCAACACTGCATATAATTTAGACTGAATAGAGTTTTCCCACCAATACAGAATAGATGAATACTGTTTTTCAGCCTGAATTGGTAGCAGACATTTTCCATACCCCACTTGTGTTCTGTTAAAATAAGTTAACCCATTAATATTTGAAAGCATAAGTTTCTCTACTGCAAATGTCTCCAAATAGGCAATGCATCCCTTGACGGATTGCCCCTCTCTTCTCCTTTCTCCCCCACATTTGATTGTTCCTAAATAGGTTATAGCCATTAATTTTAATATTCAAATCCATCAGATCTTCCCAGCAGGGAAGTAATATCAATATCTTCAGTACTATCAATTAGGTCAAAATATGTTCCTAAATGAGCAATTTAAGCTCCTCTTGTTTATTAAGCAGGCTTCTAATATTGATGTATAGATGGTTACAGGATTTCTTCTCCTCACTTTTGTTGTAATCTTGATTAATTCTGTTCTTTGACATCTTAATTTCATGATGAGTGAAAGCTCATTTTCTCTCTTTTCAGCTTCCTTTTGAGTGTCAGGGCAGTACTTCATTAATGCTACGTCCTTCGAAAGAAACAAGGCACAAGGATGGGATCTGTGACTCCCAGTTGTCTCTCTGAGCTGCAGTGATCCCTAACACTTCTCCTCAAGTCATTATTCCTCTGCAGAAGATGGCCAGCTATATGTTAGGAGCCGCAGGGTAGGAGCCTGCAAACAGGCAGTAGCTCTAGAGGAACTGGCCAGCAGTAAATTGCTTCCCTCAGCAACTCATTTGTGTGTTCCTGCAATGGTAATATGGCTGGGTTTCCACTGAGGGCTTTCAATCAGGCTTGAAGCGAAAGCATCAGTCTTTGTCAAAGTGAAGTTTGGTCTGCCCCAAGGCATGGCCTGGAAAAGGAGCTCCGCTGCATGTATGTATTTATCACTGTGAAGCAGGGGGAGCTTGTCAAGAGCTGCAGCTTTTCAGTAGCCATGTACAGATGGAATAATGATTCCTTGTCTGGGAAAGCCCCTCTGAAAACCAGTTCCTATCTGTTTTGGAAGTACAGTGAATTTTGCTGTACCTCATGGGAGCAGCTAATCTCAAAAAAATTTTAGAAACAGAGGAAGGACCACAGCAAATCCCCTTCTGCATCCTAAGGTGCAGAACACACCACCCCCTGTGATTAGGCTGTGATTCCCTCAGCACAGCTAGCACTGGAAATTCCTCTCAAAATGCCACAGTCCACAGCATCACATATTACAGGCTGCAGTTCACTGAACATTTTAATGACTTACCCTCTCTTTCATTAATATTTAGGGCAACGATAATGACACCCTTAGTTAAAATGCAGATTGTCCCAGTAATTTGAAACTAAGCTGCAAACTTGCTCTTTTGTCTGTAAGTATGTATTTAAAGCAAGAGCAACAGCTACTCTTCACTATCCCAAATTCTTGGCAAGTGATGTCTTGAATTATCTGATCATGCTGCTGGATCATATGCAAGAGTAATATTTACCATTGTGGAAGTTCCTGTTCTCTTACCCAACCACCTAGCTGGCTTAGAAGCAAAGCCTGGCTTGGTACAGCCAGAGATCTATACCTGGCTAAAAGATAGTTTCCCTGCGTGGTATAGACGACAGACTGCAGCTGTGAGCATGTTTCAGTAGAGATACCAGCCTTTGAAGTTTGATTTTGCAAGAAGGGGTGTTACAGGTCTAACACAAGGATGCTTGGTCTATTTATGATTGAGGTACCTGGAGGAGGGGAGTTTGAAGTTTGATGCCCTAGTCACAACCCAGCCAAGGTGATATGTTTGCCCAGTGGTTATGATAATGATAATGTGTACTTCTAAGCAAAGGACTTGAGGATGTGCACTGTAAGACTCCCTATGACCCCTACCCTTACTATGTATTAGGTGTTTTACACATTTGACAACTTCTATTTTGCTTCTATGCATATCACACCATGGATAATGGTGTGGGAAGCTGGCATACTGTGAGAGCTGGATCAGCTTTTACACTGTAGTACCCTCTGCTTAGACAACCTGACTACCCATTCACTCCACTGCCTTGCTTCAAGTGCAGCTAACACATTTTCTCCAAAGGAAGTCACAACAACTTCAGAGTAACCACCAGGGAATTTATGCATGAGCAGATGATGGTGGAAAATGGAAAGGACAAGAAATCCACCAGATGCCAAGGGGGGTGTCCCACAATTTCACAAACGCCTGACACTGCTCTGCAGGCCCTATTCAGGCTGCATGAGATGAACCTGCCCTTATTTGCTGTCTGTCACCCTGAACAAGAGGAATCTGTCCTTCTGTGTCCTTGGCTCCAGCATCTTTCCAAGCAAGTTCAAACCTCTCTGAAAACCCTGCTTAGAATAAGTTTTCACGAGCAAAAGGCCTAATCATACAGGTCCTTTTCCTCTGCCTTGCTGAACCTTTGGAGAAAACACAGTAGTTCTTGCAAGTTTTAGTTTAGTGTTAATTTTACCTACAGGGAGTATGATCTCAACAGGAATAAATAGGGCTATTTGAAGCTAAAGTGATACTCGGTGACAAGCCACATGATGGAATCAGCACTTAAATCTAAGTCACACACCATTATAGAAATACGCTAAAAGACGTGATGTTACCTCCTATCCAGGGTGTTAATCACCATTAAGTTTCTGCAGTCTTATTAAAATACATTAAAACAAATCAGTAGCATTATTACAAATTAAAATAAAAAATATTTGAGGTTCTAAACTGTCTCTGTTTATACCACCCTGACTGTGTGACAATTACTGGGTAAGTGTTGTCCCCTGTGAGGGAAGGAACAGATGGCAGCCTGCTAAAAAGCACATACTGTATATCAATTTATTAATTACTAAATGCAATCTGCTAGACGTTCATCACAAGATACTTTAGCTATTAAATTTCAGAGGGATTAGAAATTCAAAACAAATTATTTTAATAATAATTAACTTAGCTATATGTATTGCAAGCATGTTATTTCCTTAGCTTAAAAGCCTGAAATGATTGGGTGCCATCTGTCTAACTACCATTACATCTTTTTTAATATCAAAAACGCATTTTGCTTAGGTACACAGATGAACTCACAAAAATGATACAAATGTAATGTTATGGGCATAGCAGGACACTTAGAAATCTTACCCTATTGGTTGATTACTAGAGCACAGGACTTGCCTTTCTAGGACACTGATTTGTCTCTGAGAAGCTGGCTTGAAAAGTCATTACCATTTGTTAACTCTTTGATGGTGTACCTAACATGCTGATGGTTTTCTACACAACTCTGCAAAGGCCCAACTATGTCACAAAGTCAACTCCACAGCTGCCATTTGCTGGCACTATCAGACAGAGAAAGTAAGCACTATCTGGGGGACAGGAAAAAAGGCCTTTACTTGGGAGGGACATGGGAAGAAGGGCTTGGAAGTGCTTGTTTACCAAAGACAGGACCTAGGAACTCAGAAGAAGTAAGGTTCTCCTTCGAAAGTTATTGCACTATGCCTGGATTCCTGATGGGAGGTACTACCAAAAAATCCTTTTAAGTAAGGAGTACTGCCAGATGAAAGCAAATAATCTTCATCACCAATACCTTTGACCCAAAAAAAGGAACCAGCTTCGTCTTCAAAAAGCTTTCCTTTAAGAATCAGTGTTCCCACCTGCAGCGGGACAAAATTTCTTCTAATTATGTAGAATGTGACTATAAATCTGAGCAGAATTTAGACCAATGGCTCTGACTGCCCTTTCAGCTGTCTCACTACTAGTTGGGCAATGTTGTGCAAGGATCTTTTTTAGAATATTGACAAGGACAATGGCTTTAACACAAGACAGGTCTTCTGAACATCGGGCTACTTCACCTACATGATAGGACTTCTACCACAGTCATAGTCCTGAGTGCCAGCTCTTTTTAGAGAAAGAGGGCAAGCAGATCACTAAAAGATGATTGCTTATTTTTAAGCCTTCTTTGCTAGTATCAAGTTGTAAACTTGGGGAAAAAAACCCAAAACCTATTTGCACATAGAAAGCACCTTGAAGACAAAATTGTAAAAGCTCATCCTTCATCACATTCATATAAACCTACCAAATTTAATCTTCCTGAGGGTACATTATTGGGTCAACACAATTCTTTTTACAGGAAGAACATGAAGGGTTTCATGAGAAATAAAAATTGAAAATTCATGTTCAAAAGAAAATGTTTTGTGCTAGCTAGCAATCCACCTCTATGCACACGTGACAGCCTGAGAATCATTTTTCATGCTCCAATCTACCAGTTGTGGAAGTACATCCAGCAGGCCAAATAGTGTTGCAATTTGCAACTGGCTGAGATGAACCAGAGCCTGTAACTTCCCTTTTCACCAGTTCTGCCTCAAACTCTAACAAATCGCTGTTTAAACAAAGTGGATCAGGATCTGATTTTATGACTGTATTCTTCAGAGCAGGGAAATTCCAGACCAATTCATATGCACATGTCAAATGCAAATCTAAAGCACCCTGCATCTTCAGATGTGATCTCAGCTGAGCAACTTTCCTAGGTCTGAGTCCCCAGTCTCTGACATTGCTTTCTATAAAGGTGTAACATAATGGTAGTGTAACAAGGGGTTTGAAGTTTCTTGAACTTCTGAATTAACAATCCATACTCTACTTAGAAGTGGTTTCAGGATAACCGTTTCCACAAATGAGCGATAGCTTGGTTTCATAAATGTAATTTTTATTATGCTAACTGAAGGTTCAGACTTCTGAGATGAGCAAAATGAGTAATTTTCTTACAACCCCTTATTAATATTGTGTCATCAGAGCATAGAAAATGGAAATTACTTATCCAGAATGTCAGAGGGCAACTAGATAATTGTTTCACCCTTAAAAATTATACTCCTTCATCTCATTCAGGCATGCTGAAAAAATTCTCCCACTCTCAATTCTTTTCCTAAAATCTATGATCTTTGTAGAAGTAAATATAATTTGGGAGAGAACGTGGATCAGTAGTTCCACAGGCTTTAGGATTTTTGTGGCACATGACAACTTCTAAGGCAAGATGTTGTCCAAAATAGTCTTTGAGGAAGGCGACTTTTATGGGTTTTTTAATTGGTTCTAAATCTACTCTCTTTTTTCTAAATCTACTCTCTTTTTTTTGACACAAAAACGAATCTATTTAACATCATACAGTTTGGGAGTAGGAGGAAAAATCTGCATCAAGTCAGGTTTTGGAATCATTAATGAGTTTGTTCTGTGTCTGGAAAACAGAAGAGAACAGTGTGAACCACAAATCTCAGCTGCACGTGAAGCAAGCAGCTAATTTCAGCAGTGGAGACTGTCACTGGCAGAGCTGTAGCAACTCAAGAGCAAAACTCAGATGCCTTCCCAGTACTTTCCTTCACAGTTCAAAATCTACCAGCAAACAGTATATCTCCTGCACACAAATCACAATGCTTCCTGAACGTATACTAGTAGCTGCACTCATTCATTCCATGTGTGCAAGCATCACTGTTGCATACACAGCCACACTAATTGTGTACTTAAGAAACATAGCAAGCATTGATTCTGTAATTAACATCTTGAAATGTAAATCCTAGGAAGAAAACACAAATGTCTAAGCTAACATTTTTGCTTGGTTGCTGGCTCTCTCTCACCCTGGTGTTCTTCTACTTCCATTGCTGCTTCCTTGTACTTGCAAGCAGTAGCTGTACCTAACCCACAAGGCACAGAAGCTCCCCATGCAATTCGGTTCCCATTTGTGTTCTCTTAGCCAAGAGTATGATACTAAACTACTGGGCCTGGGTGGTTATTATATCTCAGCATATCCTGGCTTTCTCCAAAAGACAACAGAGAAGGCTGGGCTACGACGAGCTATGGTCTAGTCAGTCCCATAGGTGGAACAACCAGGGGGTCAGGACTATGGCGTGTGCCAGGGAGCACCTCTACCCTATGGGTCTTCCTCTGCCCAGGTTCCTGCCCTTTTTCTTCACTAGATCCCAAACAATGAATCTCCATCCTCAACAGGGTCAGCAGTCCCTTGGAAGTTTGATTCTAACTCTAAATTTCCCTAACTTGTAATGTCTTTGATGTTTTTAATGTCTCCTTGCAGCATTATTACAGTTATTTCAATAATGGAACATAAACAATTCCAGATACAAAAATATCGTGAGTACAAAAATATCCTTCAGTTTTTGGACAGAGCAGAGTTCAATAATCAAAGCAACAGTGGATTCTATCCTTTGAAGGACTGCTTTCAGACACAGAAAACGACTCAACATGCTGAAGATTAGTTAACTGTTCTGCAGAAGTATACCCCAATATCCAGTTTAGTGACGAAGGTGGACAGGGACAGTACTAATTCAGTGTGTCACAAATCTCTCAGATGTATCCAAAAAAGAAAAAGGGCTAAGCAGGATTTTTAATTTCTGGGTGTTTAAAATATTATTTCTACCTAACATTAAGAACAAAACCCAACTGTTTTCATATTGAACAGAAGCAGAAGCACTTCAGTTGGTGCAAAGGCACTTGGAAGACAGCCAAATGGATAAAGGGCTAACATCACAGAACTGCTTCAGGAGGAAGTGGGTATGTTGTCCCTTCTTTATTCAACACCCAGGCAGTGTACACCTGGGGCCAAGGGACCTAGATTCAATTCTTTTTGCCTGAAGTGAACTGAACCTACATATTCCACCTTCCAAGATAATGCACAGGTAGCAAGGAGAGACCATGAAATCTCCTCAACTGATGCTATTCTGTTTTGTGTAAATAATTAAAATTCATTGGCATGCTGAGTCCCAGCTAACAAAGCCTTCCCATAGGGTACATCCTTCCAATTGCTCTCTTTGTCCCAGGCTCAATGAATATTTTAAGTGAGAACAAAAGCAACAGCAATGGCAAAGGGAGAGCCTTCCTGGACCTCTCTTACCAAGAGATGGTGGCCCTGGGTTATGCCTCCTGCACCAAATCAAGCAATGAGTATATTTGAACATGGACCTTTAAGTCTTCAGTGAGCAGCCTACCAACAAAATGCATGTTCTGGCCTACTTTTCTCCAAACTGCTCATAAAATCATCCAAAGAATCCCCACATCTGTCAGTCAGCTGCCAATCTCTTCCAGACCAACACAGGAACACTTACAAGAGACTTTAACGGGGATTTTTGTATCCAATTGGGAAATACTAAGGGTGGGAAAAAAAAAATCCCAACAGCATCCAAATGCTTCTAAAATTGTTCCAAAAATAAAAGTCAGATGTGGACTAAATTACTGTCATCTGTCTCCTATAAGAACTGCATAGCCGTACTGAGGCACTCACAGAGAGCAGCTGTAGTGGAGTAACAGGCTAGGTAAAGAATGGGGAAGGAGAAGCAAACAAAGCCTGGGAAAGAGCATGATGCAATCTCAGGAAGAGGAGCTTCAGAAACAAGTCACCAGTGAAGGTAAGAAGAGGAAGTGTTGGGGCAGAAAAAGACACTGCTCTGAAAGAAAACAAAGGTGATATTGGCCATGTGCTAGCAGCAGCCCAGGAATTTACTGATAACATCTCATTAAAAGGTAAGGAAATGCCTCCCCTTTACTCAATGCATGAAGAAAGAGGGAGCTAGCTCCTGATTTTTGGAAAGTTAACTGTTATGTTTATCTACACAGTGATACCATTGATCTTTCTCCACAAAAGCACATTTCCGTGTAGCTATACAAGATTTTTGATATGTATGAACTATAACACTTTCTTAATACAAGCAAAGACTAAAAATAAAACAGCTTTTCCACGTCTGTGTATATCTCACATTTTTCATTCTATATGTGGTCTTGATAGTAGTATCAAAGATAGAATTAAGATAAAATTACGTTGGGTTGTTCTTCTTAATCCTTGGAAGGAGGTTAAGATGCATTCAAAGATAGGAACATTTCTACTAGTATCAGCTGTGCTACATCCCCTCTTTGAATTTACAGCTTTGAACAAAACCACATAAAATATTTCACAAAAACAGATATCATAAGGCACATTATACATTTTAGGTAACACGTTTGACCAAGGATAAAGTAGTAACTAGATGTTGTAGACATTAAGGAAATGAATGCAAAAATTCATTGTGAACAGACATTTCCAGGAGCAAAATACAGGTGAAATAGCGATCTATGTTGCTGGCAACTAAGGAAAAAATTATATAGGTCAAATCTGAAAGAACAACATTGGTCAAATGCGTGCTACAACCTATTCCTGTACAAATACTGTTCCGAGATGGTCAGATAACACTGCAAAGTTAAAGCTTATTTTTAAGTTGACATAATTATTCCTTAATTCATGCAGTATAGAGCAACCATGGACACAAAACTGACACACATAGAGTAAAAAAGAAAGACTGAAGGCAAGCATAACTGGGGCTTGGTACTCACCTCCTTCTCCTGACCCAGAGCCATTATCTGAAAAATAAACAGAGGGGGAGAAAAAAAGAAAACAAATGAAAATATTGCTCCAGGAGCAGCAGTTTGCTCAGGAACTTGTCACTGTAAAAACATTACACAGATGATACATTTCATGAGCCAGGTGTGAAAACAAACACCCGACATCAAGTCTGGCATCCTTTAATACAGTTTGTTCATGCTTATTGTGCCCTTCTCTTTGTCTTCCCTGTCAAGATATTTTTATTCAAGGAACAACATCACTCAACACTGAAAACTAAATTGCTTTCTTAGCCTTTTTTAAACTGTTAGAGACTAAAATCTGTTAAAACCAAAAGAGATTAAAGGTACAGAGTGTAGTTTTTTGAATATTTGGGGGTTTTACCCCCTGGCCCTGGGAGTGTTACATGAAGGAATAATAAATAAATCACCTGACTGCAGAAGTACCTCCAGAAGACTGGTCCTCAAAGTAAAGTTGGCTTAAGTCATATAATGACAAAATAGCTCCTCTCAGCTGAGTCAATCACTTCATATAAGGATGCTCTAATAACATAGTTACTTCATTCACATTAGATTTACTGGGTTAGCATCTCATGAGTGATGGCTTCTGGCTGCAACCCCTTTGCATTAGCAGTTCAAGTGTCAGCAGGACTTGAGCTTCCTCACCACCCCAGGCCAACTAACTCCAATCCAGGGCATTACAGAGCTAGCTAAGGATTTTGCACAGGGATGTGCATCCCACTGGGCAGTGCTCTGCATATGCCTTCAGTTAGGATGGCAGCACAGACCAGCACTTAAAAATGTTCTGAGTCACAAACCTCCCCCAGTCTTTCTTGCTCGAAGGAGGTGGAGAGGAGAGGATGGGATGGCAGCTACTGTCAGTGAATTGCTCCCCATCCCTATTAGCTCAGCTTCTCTGGAAGATGAGGAGCAGAACACACACCTGCTCATCCCACACCTCTCCTTTTATGTCTGCTTTGGTGATGGAGAAGGCAGCTGAATTTATTTCCATAAATCTGAAAGAAGGAGACCAGACAGAAAGCGGAGTCTTACTTCCACATATGAGCTCGTTGCTCACACTGGAGGAAAACTAAACCTCTTGTTTGCTCAGTTCCCTCCCTGCCTTTTCTTTAAAGAGCTATATTTCTAAGAACAATTCCTTTAGCCTGTGGGTGAAAGTGTGAAATTCCACATTCCTGGGTCACTTCACACATTAAAAATAATCTCCTGTCACATGGAGTATCAGGAATAGAGAGGGTTTTTTTCCTCTGCTTAAATTTTCCTTTCTCTCCTCCTATACTACTATTCTGTGTCTAGTAGGCTGAGCTTATCACCTTGGAGAAATGAATGCAGAAACAGAAGGGCTCTTGTTCCATCTATAGTGACCCACTTTACTGACAAAGCAGACAATCTCCTATAAAATGTCACTGTTGAGTCACTGAGGAATATGCCTTATTGATGCGGTACTGCTCCATTAAGAAATCCAAAGTAGTAAAATTTACTTATACGAGCTAAGTATATAGGCTTATTTGTAGTGATGGAACTGTGTCATAAGCTGTTCCTGGGGAGAGAAGGCTGACCTACAAATATGCATCAGTTCGACATGTAATTCATAGAAAAAACAAAGGCTAAAATGCCTCAAAGAAGCTTGACTTGTTCCATATTTTTATTTCCAGCTCTCACTCTCTGACTGCTTTCCCCTGCGCATTCAACCCCAAGGTGAGAAATGCCACTCAGCTCCAGCATGAGTGGCTCCAGTCATAACATGAGGTGCATATGAGGTGGCAAGGGAGGTACCATCACAAACACAGTACAAGCTGTAACGAGAGAGCCAAGTAAATGATGGAATTGATGCTCAGACCATCTGTCTCTATAGGTCATGGTTTGACATAGATGAAGTCCACAGGCAAATCTGTCTCCACTTGGCAGGATGATATAGTAACAGGACATCCATTTACGCTTCTCTGAGCTTTCAGGTCTCAAGAAACCATAAGAAAGAGAAACACTGCATCATTTTCAACTTTTCACTGGGAGCCCATGCCTCCCCTGTGAGGCTAGAAGCTGTACTAGGACTCCTGTCTCCAAGGTAACTGTGCTAAACTAAGCTGGTGCTCCTGATTTTTCCTGAGCCTTGGCTAGATACTCCCAAGCAGCTGCTGGTTAAAAAAGTAGCATTTTTTACAAGCTTACTTGGAGAAGCAGCCTTGCTCTTTTCCAGCCCTTAACCAATTCAGGATTTCCAAAAGTGGTCTCCATGCACCAAGAGCTGGCAAGAAATATGCTCAAACAAGTGGGGAAGCTGGACAGAAATAACATCACCCCAGTCACAGGTCATTAATTAGAGAGTGTATGACTGACCTCTCTCTTTACTTAAGCCATCCCTTTCTAAATAGGCTTATAAAAATACGCTTATACACAAATGTACAGGCTTCTGCTGTGAGCTGCTTTTATCCGTGAAGGAGTTTCTGGATAAAATGCATAAAGAAGCACTTGGATCAGACACAGCATCTGAATGCTGTAAGCGCTAGGCTGCAGTCAGAATCTCTTTTTTCCCCAGTTCTTTCTGAACAGGAGACATTTCTGTACTGCGGGACTGCTCCGGTGCCGAGGCAGAAGCCACACTCTTCAAAACCAAAAGAGCCTGCAGGCTCTCTCATTCAGGAGGGATGGATTTTAACTCAAACTAGCATGAAAATTGAACCCATCTTTTCCCTAAAAAGCCAGCTCCAAACTGCTAAGTACAAAGAGGAGGACAAACAATCCAGAGACAAATTTTAAGCAAACAGACCCTTCCATGAGCCACTCACTCCTAAGAGAATAACTCCTTAAATCTAACAAAGATATAGTGTCTGTTTCTAGTTCTGCAAATAGCTTGGTTTTTTGTTTATACCTTAGAAATCCCAACAGAAAGCAATGGACTGTGCCTTCCAAATGTATGGACTATGCTGAGAAGCTGTAAGTACAATATATCAAGTACTACATCATTGTGTGGTTACATTTTCATGTGCATATAATATAAATCTGGCAGCAGTCAAAGTTGTGGCTCTGTGTGCGGGCTAACAGGAGCACACATTTAAAATGAATTGTAAAGGTCTATTTCTTATTTATGAAATTAAGTTATTTTATTTAGACTAACAAAAGACAGTAAGTTCACCAACCAAAGGAGGCAGAAGAAATCAAGGGTCTTGGTGACACTCCTCTTCAATGCTCTGAGCACCCGACCGTGCTCTCTTCCTGGTTTCTTAATTCTGTTTAGCAACCCAGTTTAGGATAACCTCCAGTAGAGAATAGTATAACATGAATGAATTTCAGTGTAATGTCACCCTTTGTGAACCAAGTTGTCAGGTCAGCAGCAAGACCAGTGATGCTACGAGTATGGCAGAAGTCCTGGTGTGGATATTGCCATCTCTCCCTGCTTGCTGCATGGTCCTTTCTCTGCATTTGGTTGTGGGCTGAACTGCAAACAGGGAGCTGATAAGGGTAAGAAGTAAAAATAGAAGAAAAGGAAAAAGGCTGGGACAGTGCTCTGATCTGGTTCACAGCATAATCCCACAAAGCAAGGAGGAGAAGCTGTGGAAGGTGGGAAGTACTACCAGCAAGGACTTCGCTTTGCAGCCCTGCCTGTCTCGATCCAGTCGTGAACCGGATGATTCCTCTATGAGTGGAAAAGGCCAGGTAGGTGTAGACCAAAATCGTTTGATTTGACCCAGTGTTTCTCAAAGATATATTAAGGCATTAGGCAAAGAGAACACTAACGCTGCATTTTACTCATTTTCCATGTTTCTCTGTGTATTGCAAAATGGGGCTATACGCTTTGTCTAAATACCCATAGACCCTCATAGAATCATAGAACAGTTAGGGTTGGAAAGGACCTTAAGATCATCTAGTTCCAACCCCCCTGCCATGAGCAGGGACACCACACACTAAACTGTGTCGCCCAAGGCTCTGTCCAGCCTGGCCTTAAATGCTTCCAGGGATGGAGCATTCACAACTTCCTTGGGCAACCCATTCCAGTGCCTCACCACCCTCACTGTGAAGAACTTCTTCCTTATATCTAACCTAAAGTTCCCCTGTTTAAGTTTAATCATCCATAACTTGTGCCAGGTATAATTAGCACAGAAACACCTCTGTAAATGCAGATATTTGAAAAAAAAATCCACAACATCCCTTCATTACAAAATGGGCTTTGACAGTATTAAGTCTATTACACAGTCCTGAAAACCTCAGTCACGCACTCTCTTACATTTCTCTAAACCACCACTTTTAATGTCAAAACTTGCATTTGGTTCATTCCTAAAGCACCTGTGGTTGAGTCTTTTTTTAACTTTGCCTATTTTAGGATCTTGCAACTCTGACAGCACTTGGACAAAAGAAATAAATATATAAATATGCTGCTAAATCACCCGTGACCATAAAAATTTAATCAAAATGTTACCTGCCAAGAAATAGGTCTGACTAAATCAGCATAGTCTGTTCCAGTGCTGCTGCTTCAGAAGGCATCAACCCCTAGCAAATGGGAAGTATTTCACTCTTGTATGTGATTCAGAAGTCTGACGTACTTTAAATACTACATAGCTGTTACAACACCGTGGGGGAATTTCATCCTGTTGTCTCAGGGTGAGGCATCACCAGGATGAAGCTTTGCTTTCAAAAACTGAAACTCAGATAGGAAACCAGTGAATCTGTATTTAGCTCCCAATGAGGTCCCAGAACAAAGCAGTTTCATAGCACATTTGGAGGTGCTCAGTGAAAATGAATTTGAGCATTTGATTCTCCATTATATGTGTAACAGATCAAGGGTACAAGTACATAGACTCCTCAATGAAGCATGAGCCCAGGAAGGGAAGGAAAAGGTTCCAGGTGATGGTTTTTATCATCCAATATTCTCAGGCCAACCAGAGTACACCAGACACTCGGGGAGCAGCAGGTACTGTTCTGGTAGAACAGTAACTAATTCACTGCAGCACCTTAAATTGCAGCATTGTAAATGCAGCATGCAGCCTGAATCACATCCTTAGTTTCAAAAATATGTTTTCAGTACTTTCTGGTCAACGGTGTCTCAGCACATGTTTTCATCTATTACACTAAGTACTAAAAATGATGCTGTTCTCTGGGTTTACGTAGGACTTAAAGAGAAGGAGAGGAAGGTTAAAAAAAGAAATCCCAGTCTAGCTGAGTAACTTAGGAATTAGTTGCCAGCAACCTGAGGCCAAGGAGAATCAATTTTTCATTTCAAAATGTCTTTTTCTTAGTCAGGTAGAATGCATGCAAAAAACCACCACTTTGTTGTTGTTCCCAAAACATTACCATAGTATTCTGTTTTAGTGAGGGAAAGAAACTTCTGAGCTGTGAGTCTGTTTCTCAAAATAATTTGAGCATGAAATAAAAAATAAAACCCAACAAACTTATATATCCTCAGTTTAAACCTTCATACCCCTTGGATGTTGCTACAGGAATATGTGAGTGCTCCAAGACTGCAATGCAGTTTTGTCCTATTTCTGCAGCGTCTGGAGATAACTTACATGTGTGAGATTGGGAAAGAAGGTAGACTCAGTCATCTGCCTGAGGTGTGCTGGAATATGTGGTTGAGCTGGGCACAAAACACAAGTTTCATCCAGAATTAGAACAAATATCATAGATTGTTTTGGAACTTAGTAAACAACCCCAGATCTCAGCATAGGTCTGTGCTGCAGCAAAGTCATTAGAGCAGCTTGTGTAAAACAGCCACGCTGCATTTAATTGAGGTAGCTCTGGGACTGGCAGCAACAAGGACTTGGCCTAGGTACACTGCCCATATATTTACTCTTCTTTCCACATAGGATGTTGCAGCTACCCACGAGTTCCAGGCTGCTACTTCTAAATCGCCAGCGATATCGAGACTAGCCAACATAAAGCCAGCTAGGAGTGTGCACCTGACCCATGGTCACGCTTTTGGCTGCCATATAGATGTAACCTTCCTTACGTTAATCCAAGTAACTGTTATGCCTCAAACGATGAGGGACGTCCTACAACTTAATTTTTTTGTGTGTTATTTATGCACCAAAAATGCAGTTGTTTATGATACTGAGTCATTTAATTTAATACTGAGAAAGCCAGCCGTGTGTCTTGTCTTGCCAGCTTTGAATCTGTCCAGAAGTCCAGAAGACATCTGGTGGGTAATGCTTCCATGTCCAAGAGCATGTTGCAATATTCAAGACAGTGAAAACATGTCCCATGTATTTAAATGTGGAAAATCTGTGTTTTAAGTGTGTGGAAAGACAGAAAAGGCCAATCCATTAGAAATGTGAGGTAGAATGAATTTGTAACAGTTATGCATCCCCTCAGTGTAATGACCTAAAGTGAAATTAGTCAAAGATGATGCCTTGGATACAGGTAGAGTGGTAGTCAGGACAATCAGTGTCACTTGCTGGATGTCACACTAATTCGCTACATCTGAAAAATGAGTCCTGAAGAAATTACTAATTTGGACCCTGCCCCAAATTTGTGGTAAGCTTTTTAATGAATATCAAGGCTCCTCTATACATGCAACAGAAGCATTCATGAACTGTTTTCTCAGGTAAAATATTTCTGCTTTTAATGTTTATTTATTAAACTGTTAGCATAACACAAGATATATCAGATTTCTTCTATACAGAAATATTGTTGAAGAGGATTGCTAAAAGAAAAAAGAGGAATATTTCCATATTATTTTATCCTATGAAAGTTAAAATCTTTGGAATTAAGGTCAAAACTAAAGAGTTAACCGTATAACTTTGTTCATTAGTGACACAAAGTGATGTTTTACATACCAGAATAACAAGGTCCTCTTGATACCACTGTTATCTCTTTCTGATGCTTGCAAGCAGCTCTCCTGAGGAAGCATTGATTTTGGTAAGTGTCTCCATTTGATCCACAAACAGGAATATAGTTTGTGTGACACTGAAAAAGAAATAATAAAGTAACTGAGTCATACAAAATCATGAAATAAATCTCAACTGCATATTAATATACAGGAAGATAGTTGTGTAAATATGAATTACTAGCAGCAACTTATAACCCTGTTCACTAAAGGAAGATTTGAAATATATTACGTTCTCAATATCACTGTATTCCTTTCGGATTACTGAAATAATAGTCCAACTCCGTAAGGGCTGAACATAAGAATTCAGTAGGAAAGATTAAAAGAACAAAATAACTATGGTGGGATTTAGTAACATCTAGAGGGAATATGACAAGCATCTAGAAGTATTTGAAGGATAAACACTGTGGAAGGAGAAAATTTCTTTAAGATAATACAAGAATGTATGACTAGGTACAAGGGGATGAAACGGAGCAAAAGAAAATTTAAGGTGAACAGAGCTTAAGGGGAGATTTGCTGATCTTTTTGTCTACAGAATGGTCTTTCAAGAGAGATGGAAAATAACCACCATCCCCATTAACTTAATGAGTGTCATGAGTCTGCTTCACTTGGTCAAAAATTACTATACTGAAAAAAATAAGCTCAAAGTCAGTAGCATTGGTACACTTCATAAAAAGAAAGAAAGAAAATTTATCATTCAGAATGGCTTTGGCAGGAGCACCCTGTATTTTGCTATTTTCTTACATTGTAAGAAAGATGGATTATATACCCTTTGTACATACAATGTGCATTAAAATGTTGGGAAACACAGTAAGAAAGACCACCAATCTGCCTAACATCTGCGAGTGCTGCACCACTCTCTGCTGAGCTAGAGATCCAAACCCCACTTCAGTGCACAGAAAAAGATATTGCCCTATTTGGGCCTGCAATGGTAACTCTAATTCCAGACACCTTTTCCACCTCCAAGCCCCAGGGCAACAAGAAGCAAGGAATAAATACACAGACTAGTCACCAAATTTCTTAATCATACGAAGTGTATGATTAAACTGGTACAATTCAACCAGTGAGAGTTCACACAGAAACAGCAACATTAGTTAAGCTGAACTGCCCCCAAAAGGGCAAGAGTTTCTTCTCCAAATTCCAAATGACACACTCTGCCACAACAGTTTCTTTGTGCTTTGGCAATACACAAACCTCAAAATACTCAATCTTTAAAACATAATTTTGAAGGGAATTATCCTCCCTCTTTTGCCATCCTGCTATAGATGACCAACTGACAATGAACTAAGCATGCATGGACAGAAATAAATCATGCTGCCAGGTCTGAAAATGATTTCTAACAGTTTTGCAATATTTTCCCATAGTAAGCAGCTCTCAAACATTCAACCACAGCCATCAGTCCTGTCACATCTCATACTGAACAGTCACTTCTAGGGAATAATTAAGCAGGTGACTCTTGAGGAGTGCAGTACTTTCCAATACCTAGCTCTCTATTCAATCTTAAAGTTGATGTGCGATGCTTTATAGTTTCAGGTTTCTGTCCTGAAGATAGAAAATGAGAGGCAAAGTGATTCTTTTTTTTACAGTTTGGTAAGCCTTTAGCAATTTGGTACAGGACAGCCAAAAGTTCCCATGCAAACATCCTTTAGCAGTAGAGTTGTTTTCTTGTGGGAAAACTCTCTAATAGCTTGAATGACCAAAAGGATGAGCATCTCTTCATGTATGGGATCTGCTTTGCATAGTGTACCATGGGAAAACCCATCCGAGCTCCATCCAATGCTACATGACTGCAGGGTGCCCAGCATCTGAAGGGATGTAAGGTTTACTTGCTGTGTTCCTTTTCCTATCCTGTCTTATTAAAGCAGTTATCTTATTAAACCATTTGCTGTTGAGCTTTTCTTACTGAGATCAAAAGAGCCCCACACCAGCTCTCTCTCACCTCACCTTCATCCCCCCAGTCTATAACACACTTACTAGGTGTTGATCAGATTTTGATATAGGTTTTCTAAAACACCAATCAAATTACAGCAAAATGTCTTTCCGAAAGCTTGGTAAATGTGTGTTCCCCCCCCACCTCCATTATAGTAAAAAGATAAAATAAAATCCTTTTCCTGACTAGGCCTGAAGGAAGTCAGGATATCATCAAGGTCACTGCACGCAGAGCACAACTGAATCCTTCAGCACCTCTCCTGCGGTCTAACGTGTAAATCTGATTCTGGGGAGCCAAACTTTGGTATCTGACTTTATGACTTGGCAAGAGAAAGCCTACATGGTGTTCAGAAAGGTTGTGGCCTGCAGAGCTCTTGCTGACACAACATTATAGCTGTTCCAATGACAACACTGAAATTTGGCAGCCAGTCATCTCCAAAGGGGATCCTAGGAGGGAAAACTAACACTCATGAATTTTAGAAGACCAAACAGTGGAGAAATGCTGCCAGGCCAGAAGTGGTATCAGATAAGGAGGAAAAGGAAGGAGGGGGGATGCCTGGAAAGGAGCTGAAGCCTCTATGCATTTTTGTGGGGAATAGGATACAAACTTCAGGTAGAACAGGCTGATATCCCCACCTCTTCCTGTCATCACATGTTCAGCCGAACCACTGTACGCAAACGTGTCTAATTCCTTTCCAAAGCCTCGCAGTGTCAGAAAAAAAGATAGCTAGCTATCTGACAGTCTCGCACATAGAGAACCTAACAGTTTGGGCTGAGTGTTTATTGCCTGGGGTATTTTGGTGCTGCTAGTTGCAGACAAATAATTGAGGTTGAGAGTTATGAGAAGAATTTAACCTGTGATTTCTGAAAAATACCATACCTTCTCCTCACCCTTAGATATTCCTAAGAGTATAGGATAAATTTTTGAAGAACTACAAATAAATTTATATGTAGCTAAGGATAATACTGGTTTTAAAAACGGGCTCTTCAAGACAAAGTATCAGCTTATCACATGGGCTAGTTCTTTCTGAATTTTCATGACCTGCATATTAGGAAGTTGTAAAATTTACCACCTGCAGAAAATAAATGAAACCTTCACTTAGCCTAGGGTTTCATTTCCATTCCTTGGTTTTTTAATCATTACTGGCTTTTAGTCTTATTATATTTCATGAATAAACATTACAGAGCCAAGGCTGATGGATAAACCTCTTGTACAAATGTTCTCTTCCTTTAAAACGCAGTAAGATCCCATTGTTCTTCTGGGATTCAGAAAGCCCCAATGTGGGCACCCACCTGAACAACACAACTTCAAAAGCCAGCTCTGAAACACTGGAACCCAAAACCAGTGTAAGATCACATACATACTGTTGCTATTCTGGTTCCCCTTGATTTATTATTTACTGGAAACAGAATACATGATTATTTTTAAAACACTGAACGATAGCCCATGTCAGGGTTGGTTGATAACACTGCCACCTCTTCTAGCTTTACCAAGAGTCTCACAATATTTGATACATTTGTCCTGACTATACATTGCAAACAGAAAGAAACTCAGTATTCACTTTCCTCTAAAAAGTCAGGGGCGGGTGGAGGGGAAGGATTGCCATGACAGTTATAAAAACTGTAAACTAGAGGCTCAGAAACCAACAAAGCAAATTGAACTTGCCATTTACCATGTTTCAAAAGTTCAGAGGATGTTTTTATCAAATTTCTGCACTTCTATTTTTTTTCCTGAGTGGGACTAATTCACTGTTTTCATTCGTAAACTTTATGATCACTGGGGTTCCTGTTATTATCTGATTTTCAAAGTGCCTTAAGATTTTTCCTGGGTCTTATGTACCACATTTAGCCACCAGCAGGGCAGGAAGAGTCGTCCAAATACTAGGTATTAGAGTAAGTAATCCATAATAAGTACTGCATTTAATTTATAAAGCTCCATCTGGTATGTGTGACAATGCTTGGCCACTCTGCTTCAGTTCACCTTCCCTCCCACCTCAGGTCTTGGGGTAGGATAAGACAAAGTGAGGAGGCAGAGACAGTTGTCATCTAGCACTTCCCACCTCTGCTCATACCACCCTTAACCATTTGCTACATGTTCTTACTCCTTTCATAGGTCTGTTCTCGTCTATGATGATAATGATTCCGTTCTTCTGGAAATAATTGCAGAAACTCCGTTTTAATTCTCTCTCTACTGGGAATCCACTGAAGACAGAGCATCTCTCAGACATGCTCTGTCTTCACAGTTCCTCTTCACATCTCTCTATTATCATCCATCTTCATCTATTCATTTTTGAACCAAATGCCATAGATGTGGAAGTCATTATGGTCTATGCATGTGGTGGCCCTCTGTTCTTTCTCATGCTGTTCTGTGCTGCTGCCTGACTTTCTAAAACCATGCAGGGAGCTAACATGATGCTATACTCTTCACTTGCTCCCCGAGCAGACCCTGGTGAAGGTCAGTCATATACCATCCCAATCAGTGCCATTAAAAAGGGGGCTTATGGTTAGACTACATGAGCCTGTTAAGGAGCAAGGTTTTTAAAGCGGTGATTCTACCAATACTTCAATACACCTGAAAGATTGGCCAGAAATGGCAAATGAAAAGGTGAGCAGCCCTTACCTGGAACTGACACGCACATTTCAAGCCATCGCCCTCTTCCTTGCACACTCCTCCGTATTTACATGATGATTCATCACACACTCTTACGTCGGATTCCCTTACATTTAACTCTGCAATAAAAACAATAGAAAAAGGAAACAGAAAAGAAATTGTAAGAAAGATCCGTAATTTTGGGGACTGCCTTGTTCTCAAACCCACTGAGCCCCGCCACTGCCTTACCCCCATATAGAAATTAAAGGAAAAATGCCAAAGCTGGCCTTGCCCACACTGTTATCCTTCAGACTAAGTATAAACTGAAGTGTGTTTAAACTATTAGAATTTGCTTGCACTGTAGAAGCCAAGCTAATGAACCAGAGCCCTCTGTCTTAGCTGCTGCATAAAAACATGGAGCACAAACGCAGCTCCTGCCTCAGTAAGTGTGCTGCAGAGGTACAGATGGGAAGAGGGAAACCAAGGGGCTCTACACATCAACTGCATAGGCACTAGCTCCAGCACAAAGGTTGCTTACATGGCTTCAAGCTCTTTTGGGCATCACAGCCAAGGGTAGTTTTAAAGCAGATTAAAGACTTTTTTTGAAATAAGTATTTGATTTTAAATATATATAGGAGAGAGATCAAAAGAAGGCACTGGTGAGATAATGGCAGCTATCAGTGTTAACATAAACGTGACCTTGCCAGGCTGTGTGGGAACAGTGCTGTTAACTATCGATTGGAATGAAAAGGTGAAAACCACACCAGGGGCTCTGAAAAAATCCCCTGCCATTGTTTAAGGCTCCACTGATATCAGAGGATATCATTCAAAGCTGTCTGTGCTTCAGCTCAAGTCAGAAACTTCCAGGACTCTATAGCAATATGACCCACTAAAGAGATTCATTGACAGTGGTGTGATTTAAAATAATATCTGTGGCTTTCAATAAGCAAGCCCTATTCAGAAAACTGGCTTAAAGGAAGCACTGAATATCAGCCATTCGGAAATGGGGAAATAGGTCAAAAGCAGCAGAAAATAATGCTCACCACCACTTTAAGTCTTAAATAGGCAGTCACCCTCCTGCACACAGCAGTGTCAGCACTTGGGTATGTCAGTGACAGACACCCTGGAAAACTGTTCCTGTGGGTTTATGTAACATTATACACCCACACCCATAATTTATATAAATAAGTATATAATTATATAATTATTTCTGTAATGAGTTCTTCTAGGTCTCATATACTTCTATATTTAATATAGTGTAATTACTTTTTTTGATGGCACTAAAGTTACAGGATTAAAGCTCAACAGAAGGTCCAGTCACAATCCACATATTTAGTCAACTGTGAGGAAAAAATGAAGAAAATATTGATTTTCTTTTCCACCCCTACACGTTTATCATTCCTGAAGGCATAAATGAGGAGGGTAATCTGTGTAACACCAGGCAGTTAGGTACCCTGGTTGCCATCACAACCCTGTGCACGTGTTCTCTAATGTTATTCTTAATGTCGCCATTTATCAAGCGTGACTGCTGCGTTGTAGTGACCAAGTTAATGTGACAGAACATCACTGCTTTTCAATTTAGTGTGTTCATAACTTGTTCCTGAAGGAAATGTGCCTTTCTTTCTTCTTGTGAAGAACTGTTCCATGAAAATGAACAAACTCTCACGATTAATTAAGGAGAAATGATTGTCATAGCTGAAAGAGGGATCCACCTTTAGGTGATAATGCATCTGAGAAAATGCAATTTATGAAAGGGAGTAACCAGACAGACAAATTACAGTGTGAACAGCTTTCAAAATCCTGTTTTCTTCAGCTCAGGAAACTAAAGAGGTGTGGGTCCACCCTTCTCAACTCTCAGCAGAGCTCGTTGCACTCAGCATCCTACCCTACCCCAATCAGCAGAAGAAACCCCTTGGCAGCCACAACTCATGCTTGAAATCCTGACATTCCACATGATGTACAGCTGCCCAAGCAGTGTTACACAGACTTCCCCTAACCCCAGTGTGAAGAGGGCACACAACCGCCCAGGAAGGAGCCTCTTCACCAGAGCAAGGGACCTTACTTTTCTGCATGGAGAGGAAGGATGCTGCAGAGAGTCAGAAACAGTCCCCAGACAGCAGTTCAGCATCCAGGCTGAACCAGATATGTACTTGTTCCTAACTTAGCTACCATTCTGACTGCAAAAGCCAGTAAGAAAGGGAAAGGTTTCAGAGTAAAACTGTAACAGGAGACTTGAAGATAGGGGAGGGAATCACGCCTTGTGGTGCCCCTCACCCCAAGAAACCAAGACTTCACTTTAAAAAAAAGAAATCCACAAGAGGAATTAAGACGACAGAGAGCGTACCACTTTAATGGTTACTCAGTTTTAGGAGTGGATTGTTTTTCTTGGCACATAAATGATAAATACTGGTTATAAGCTCTTTTTCATGAGATGAACACTAAGCAGGGAGAGGTCATTCAGAAACCAGGAGTCAACGTGATTTTCAAAGCTGTACAAAAGACAAGATACCCTGGTGACTGGCACTTGAACGCGACAGATGAACTTTATTCTATGACAGGATGTCACCTAATCCCCACTTCCATTCAGTAGCAAATTTCAGCAGCTGTGAAATTGAGCCTCTGACATGCACATGATTACACTGATGGAATCACAAGTACCGGGAGGTGTGGTGGCCATAATGACTTCCACATCTATGACATTTGGTTCAAAAATGAATAGATGAAGATGGATGATAATAGAGAGATGTGAAGAGGAACTGTGAAGACAGAGCATGTCTGAGAGATGCTCTGTCTTCAGTGGATTCCCAGTAGAGAGAGAATTAAAACGGAGTTTCTGCAATTATTTCCAGAAGAACGGAATCATTATCATCATAGACGAGAACAGACCTATGAAAGGAGTAAGAACATGTAGCAAATGGTTTAGGGCAATTTCTTACATGTTTCTTTAATGCCTATCACAACTCATTTCCCAGACTTTCAGCAGGTATAAGTAAGAGAAAGCCTCAGTGTGATTCATTACCTACAGCGAGAAAATGGTAAGTAGTAATCCATCAACTCCCAGAAGAAAATATAATTAGTGCAATTAAATCAGGCTTCCAAATTTATGATAAAATTAATCTCCTAAGACCTGAAATGAGGTATTAAAAATGATTTGCTACTATCTGTTCAGCCAATACACTTCCTGGTTGTATAAGGGCTGACCAGCACAGAGCACCTTGCAGGAATCTGGCTGCAAAGACCCACATCAAGGTCTTTTGGAATTTCCCCTCCCCCCCTTTTGAAATTAATTCACCTTGTGATAATTTGATTCATCACTAAAAATGTGGAAAACCTTCTCCATTTTGAATCCTTTCAGAGAATTTGAAGTACAGCTCAGTACAAGTAGCTGGAGATTGGCTTTTTGCCTGTGACCTGAAAATGCATTGCTCTGAGGCATGAACCTCTTGTCACAAGCTAAATTACATGTGTCTAAATGCTGAACCTGAAGATGAAATCAAATTTGTAGGTTTAAGTACATCAAACGTGTTGCTTCCATCTGGATACCTGAAGAATAAAATAAAACCTAAGATGGGCAAACCTGGTAACTTTGTAAGCAATTTGTTTTTTCAAAATCCATGTTTCTCCTGGGGTTGCCAATAGTACATAGTAATGATGAATGGACATAAGGAATCAAAAACTACCTTTGCCATGTGGAATAGAGCGGGTGGGTTTAGTAGCAGTGCTGCCAGCTTTGCCCCTCTTGAGGGTTTCAGCTGTGTCTGAGAAAAACATTCATTGCTTGCCTGCCTGTTTCCTGTTTCCTGTGGGGAAGATCACGATCAGGGGAGATGCAGCACCCCTCACCACCTTTCCCTCTTGAAAAAGTGTGGGGCACCTCACTGCTGCTTTTCTGCCCTCCAACCACTTTGGGTTTTGTGAATCCAAGCTTCAAATTAGGATGTACAACCTCTGATGGAGGTACACGTACATACAGACGCACATACAGACCTGGGGAAGTTCATAAAGGGTCTATGCTCTAGAGGCTAAAAGTACTCCCAGAATTGTAAGAACAGCTGAACTGGGTCAACATTGGCTTGGGAAAGGACTCAGAAGAGAAATTATGTTCTGTGAGGGTAATTAGAGCCCATAGAATATACTGGAAATAGTGGCATTATGACTAGATGAGTTCCCAGGACCACAGAAGAGAGTAAAAATCTGATGAGCAGAAAACCATTATTAACCTACATGATTTTAGGAATCAGCCTTATGACTCTGGACTGGCTTGGTGAATCATTAGCTGTTTTGGTTTTGGCATATCATTCTGGTTTTGGCAAATTATTAAGGAATGATTAGAGAACTTAATGGGGAAAAAAAAAACCTTTAAAAAAAATTGTTCCCTTAAGGATTATAAAGCTGAGGTGCTCACATGACAAGTACAGTAGTAACCCTGTCTTTAACCTAATTCTTGAATAAAACATCACCTGCCAGTCACACCGTTTGCTCCATACAAAGATGGTGATACCCAGAGACAGTGGGATGATACCCCCAGCTGTCCCCAGGAACAGCCTGCCCACTTGAACCACAAAGGTGAGTCTGAGTGGCCTCAGAGGTAAAGAAAATCAGCACAAAAAAGGTTCTCTAGAGAATATTTTGGATACCCCTGTGATACCTCTGCTCACCTCCAGGTCCCAGCTCAGAACAAAAGTGCACAGGTCTCCTGGTGAGCTTACCAGTCCCACGCAGACATACGAGGATCCCAACTGGTACTAGCTTAAGTCACTTTAGATTTCCATCACCCACAGTGACTTTGATACTGGTTCAGACACATAGGTCACATGTACACATCTATACATAAACATTTACATCTAGGTGCCTTAATCTACAAGCTCAGCCCCATCTCATTGGTCATTCTAAGTGTACCCAGTACAGCCATTCTTGCAGTAAGTCATACAAATGCTTACAGAGCTGTTACACACAGGCTGTGGACAGGAGGCATAATTTTGGGAGTTCCCGTGTGTGATCTTGTTCTGACACTGTCAATATGTGTTTGAAACGCAGCAGCGTAAGTTACTCCCTACTTCAGCCACTGGGTACAAATCTCATACATAAAATGCAAGTTACAGTCATTTATGATAGAACTTGTTTCTATTTATTTTATTGCAGGTCTTCAACTCCCCACTGGTTCCTCCTATGCATGCTACACCAGTTTCCCTCCTCAGCCAACCTTTATTTACAGCTGATCCACTACCCTTTCTCAATCCCCTTCAAAACGTCAGAACAACATTCAAGAAACATGCTTCTGCTTTGAAGACTGATTTAAGAAGTGCAAGGGGAAAATAATCTCTGAAATAGGTGGGTCCATTTGCAAAGCTACTGAGAAGCAAGGACTAAGCCTCATCAGATTCCAAAAAGCAGTGTTCCCCTTACTGGCATTATGCTACCCCAACAGTAAGATTAGCTAAGAAAAAACAGCTTTTTTCTGAAGACTTTGTGCCTTCTTCTAAGATACTGAAACTGTATGTGGTCTTCTAGTTCATATAGTAGAAATGTGAAACAGAGGCACAGACTCAGGGGCACGGGCACACACATACACAAGTCTCAGTTCTTTGAAGGAGATGGGAAGCAGAAATTGCTTGTGTGGTGGACACAGAAGGATATTTTTATCTTCCACCAGCTTCAGTGTGCCACATCCACCAGTGCAAACCTACATCTCTTACCATAACTTCTGTGCTATTTCTGTAGCAAAAAAGCAAGACTAGGAGCCAAACACACTGAATGTATGCCAAGTACTGAAGGTGAACTGCTGTATGCCAAGTACTGAAGGTTCCACCTGCTTTGTGCCTGTGTGGTGAAGATAGTTTATTTTAAAACAAGTCAGCAGGTACTGCTCAGATGTGTACATGCACACAAAGTTCTGGGGGAAAGGAAGCCCCCAGGCTTTGCATTGACTTCTTTGACACCTGCCCCTGATGCCATTTAAAGAAAACACCTAGTATTTACTCCTGCTTTTATTCATCTCATGTTCATAAAGTGTTTCACTGAAATATAACCCATCGTAGCAGAGAGTGAGTAAGCGGCCACTGCTACCTGTCCCTTGGTTGAGGAGGAGCCCTGGCTTTAGCACTGCAACCAAAGGAGTGAGTGCTGTTTCTTGCTTCACAGCTTAGAGCACAGAGTATGTTTGGGGGTTGGAACTAGGTGATCTTACGGTTCCTTTCCAACCCTAGCTATTCTATGATTTTATGTTCTAAAACATGGTGCCTTCAGAACCACAACCTTCCAAAACAAGTATATATCATTGACAAACCCTGAAAATATCACTTACTTGGTAATTAATAAAGAATCTCTACATTAGGTTAGCCATACAATTTTGCTGTCCCTATCTGTTTCCACAGTTGTGCATTACAAAAGTCATGATAATTTGCATTGCAGAGTTTATGTCTGCTAAATTTCATCTCAAAAATTGTCTCAGGTTATGGGGGAGGAAAAAGAGAGCAGATAAGCCCCTCAAACAAAATTAGTAATTACATGTCCAAATAAGTAACACTTGCTTGCGTCAGATGAGTCAAAGCAAGACAGAATGGATCATACTACCTTGTTCATAGGAGAAAGTATATTTTTCAGGGAAGAACAGACAATAAGACAAACTACTGGGAAATAATTCAGGGATAAGGAGAATGCCATTCAGGCACCACACGTCCCCTTTGAAGATAGCTGTTGTCACTCATTTCAAGTGATCTTTTAGCAAGAAACAATCTATAAGAAATTAAGATTGTGGAGAGTGGAAAAAAGCTGTTTAAAAAAAGCAATCGGAGAAAAAGAGGAAAATGAAAATATTTAGCATTGGACAATCTAAAAGAAATTAAGTTTTAAATAACGGTACCAGTTAAAACTCCTCTAAATGCCTTTTCTGTGATATGATATGATTTTCTTTCACAGTTACATTTAGAAGAAAATAATTCATTGTAACTTCTAGAGGTATATGAAAAACAAAAAAAGAAACAAATTACCCTAAAACCACATAGACACCTGTAGTCTAATGGAATTAAGATACTCCCAGACACTTTTTAACAGGCCAGTTAATGGACGCCTTGGGTGGTTGATGGCAAATCTGCTGTTTTCAAAACAATCATCGTAAGCAGTATTAAAGGCCCAGTAAAACCTGTTTTGTTGTGTCTTGATGCCATATTTAAGACTCAACTGTGCAGAAAAAAAGAAGCTGTTCTTTGGCTCTTGAGAATGCTATCCAAGAGAATACAGCCTCAAATATTTCCTTAAAACTACTTTTACAAGACTGCATTAACATTTGATTGCTTAAGTGCGTCCAATTTACCTAGGATGATTATACTTTTACATTTCCAGTCGCTATAGTCTCCTTTTAAAACAGAGAAAACCAGAATGCATACGTGCTGCTAAAGTAATTAGTATTCTTGCACACAATAGGAAACCACAGCAAATTTTAACAACTAGCACTCACACAGCAAGGTAACAAGATTGGCTTTGAACCTGAAAGTCTCCCACACTGCAATTATTCACATTATCAGTGTGCCTCAGACTAACTCTATTCAGTGTGAAAAAAGTAAGGAAAGTGTCATAGTGATGAGTGTTTGGATGACAGCTCTGTCAAAATATTGGATTCATCCTATGGTGCATTTCTGTTTCCATCACGAAAAATAAAAAAAAAAGTATTTGTAAAGAAAGTTGAGGCACTTTTTTGTTATATTAAAAGCTTTGACAATATTTCAGAAATTATATACAATCTATAGGTGAATATTTCAGCAAATGGTACAAATCGACTACCTGTGCAATTGGTTGGAGATGGGGAAAGATGCAGTGAGAACTTGAAATTATTTTCTCTCTCACAAACACTTTTTTATCAAGGTTAGGTGGTACAGCAGTCTGGCCTTCATGACACAGGTCTGGTGTGCTTTTCTCCTAGCAGCTACCCAGGACACTGACTTCAAAACTTGTCGCCAAAGCAGAATCTGCTCACTACAAAAAAACTACTGAATGTGATTATGCAAGGCTGTTGTAAAGAAGTTAGTATGTCACTGCATATTTTTACATAAAATTAAAATACAATATTAGAAAAGAAACAGGCTCATATAGCATATTCTTAGCAAGATTGATTACAACATGCATTATCAATCTATAGTTTCTAAGGAAATAAAGGCTGTGCAAGAGCAGTGGCTCTCTAAATGTGTCTTCATTGTTTTCTTTCACTAACTTTTGCACTCACCTTCCTACAGATTCATGAAAAAATCAGGGGTTGCTTGGAAGAGGGGGTCTAACATCGTACTAATTGGAGGAGTTAAGGGAGTGTACACAGGGACAAGGCTCAGGTGTGAAATCACAAACACATGCAAATAGTGCAAATGGTCATTGACTGTTTTCCACTCATGGCAATCTTACAGTCTTAATGAGACCTGGAAATTTAGACTTGGATCATTTAAATGCTTCCAAACACATGGACCTTTTAGGATACTGGATAACTGCTGCTGCTGGACGTTAATGCCTATACCAGTGGATGCATTCAGGTAAGATAACTTTAAAATTAGTGCTCTTAACACTTTGCCAGCCCAGGAGTCCATAGTAGGACCCCTATGCAATTTTTCTTTTGCATAAATTATACTGTTAATTCCTGACAGTTGTGCAGGATGTGCAACTAAAGTAAGTGGGAAAATGTTATTTGTCCTTTATCCATTAATGGCTACTTGCTCTGTCTCTCATTCTGCAGAGTAGATGGTCAAATATCCAAAACATTTCCAAGTGACTTGCTAAGGGTGTTATATTTCTCCTCTCCCCCACCCCCAAACTGGGGTTTCGCTTGCTTTCTAGCATCATTACCTGTGTAAGAACAAAGCAGACAAGCATCCTGCTGCCATTGAAGCTATAGCTTTGGCTAGTGAATCTTCATCCTGAAGAAATCTTTCATATGCCAATTACAAACCAAGTTGAACTGTTTATTCCTGTTCATACAGTAAATCTGATAATAATTTCCCTAAGCCTGTGGAAGAATGACAAGCTCTTCAAACACTCCAAAAGAACAGAGCTCACATTTATACTTCTGAAGAACCTGAAGGCGGAAGCAGAGTAAAACAGTGGTAAAAAAAAAAACCTAAGCAACTAATTAGCTTCCATAAACATTGCAGAGAATTTCTTCTTTGATCTGTAGGTGAAACACATAACTAAAGTGGATTCTAAAAGGTAAAATAATATTGGTCAAATTCTGATCCCATTCCTGGCACAAAACTTGAAGGCACTGCTTTAGTCTATGGACCAGCTTGCCAGATTAAGAGCTGGAAAAGAGGTGTCATGCTTTATGCAGGCTCCAGAATTACAGTATTTGTTTACAGATGTGGGATGGATGGCTAATGGATCTATCTATTTCCTCCTGGTGCTAAAAGCCCAGCTCCTTCTATTGTCTGCTCCTCACTTAGAATCATAGAATCATAGAATAGTTCGGGTTGGAAAGGACCTTAAAATCATATAGTTCCAATCCCCCTGCCATGAGCAGGGACACCACACACTAAACTATGTCGCCCAAGGCTCTGTCCAGCCTGGCCTTAAACGCTTCCAGGGTTGGAGCATTCACAACTTCCTTGGGCAACCTATTCCAGTGCCTCACCACCCTCACTGTGAAGAACTTCTTCCTTATATCTAACCTAAACTTCCCCCGTTTAAGTTTAAACCCATTACCCCTTGTCCTACCACTAGAGTATCTAACGAAGAGTCCCTCCCCAGCATCCTTGTAGGCCCCCTTCAGACACTTCTGTTGTAGCAGAAGAGAAACAAGCCCTCGTGTGAACAGTGCTCTGAGGCAAAGATGTGGGCTTTCTATAACCATTTCAGTCATCTTTCCCTCCTGGTCACCACATTCAGATCTCCATTCTGTGGTCAGAAAAAGTAGCATCCACCTCTGTGAGCAGTCGTGAGGGAAGCCGTAAAAGGTCCTGATCATAAGGCTTTTTGTCATTGTTAAAACGAGAGATTAAGTCAGCAGAAGCATAAGCACGTCAGAAGTATTTCCATTTACCACAAAGCCCATACATTTTCTTCAGTTATGTCAACACGTGCTTGACATGAGCACTCTGAAAGTCCTAGCATAAGGAGAGACTGAGGCTCTGCACTTGGATTTACACTTTCCTCTAAGGAAGGTTATGAAAGATTTTTGGGTTCTTGCTGTTTGTTTTACTTAATTTAAAAGACATTTTGGAGGACTGAGAAATCAAAGCGTAAATGCTACATTAACCTCACCACTTTCTCTTTTCCTTATTCTTCTTGTGGTTTCAGTGTCAGAGAAATGTTTAAAGTGCAGCTGAGTCTTGATTCTTTACAGCTTCAGTCAACTGTGTTCACAGCTATGGAACAGCCTCCCAGGTTGTCAGCTAATACACAGAGTTGGGCTGTCCTTCTGGGAGCCATTTTCTTCTGACTTATTTCAAAAGCTTTAAAATAAATTCAAAAAGGATTTTTTTTTAAATAAACAGTCTCCCAAGGATAATGGAAAACACTAGAGGAAACCACTAGGTTTTCACTGACCTTTGGGAATAAACCAACACAATACTGATGTAGATTATACAGCACAACTCAGGTTATTACCCACAATCTGCATATTACACAGATTATAAATGATTGGCAAAAATGTTATATTTCATGGGAAGAAAAATAAAAATATTTTAAAAATGCAAAATAAACATATATACATGCATTCCACACTCAGTATTTTCAGCAACAGTATTTTCAATGATCAGTGTTGGCTCTTTTGCACCTCCCTTTCCACTTTTCCATTTATCCCAACATTTTTCCTTTGGACTTGAAAAGACAGAAGAAAAAGAAAACTATTTGGAATGCAAAGTCCTTTCATTGCTCACCTACAAAACCAAGAAAAGCAGGTGGCTTTTGGTGAACTTTCTAGAAAAATACTATTTTCTACAGAATGGTTTTCAACGAGGAGCAACTGTATTTGAAATGGTGTTTTGCCATTAAGCGTACATAATCTGAGGCTCCGATCCTATAAATGCTTGGGCAGAGACTTAACCTTGAGCATCTGTGAGATCAAAAAAACTAAATTGAACTGATCATGTGTAAGATTAGGAATGCCTTTAAGTGCTTGTTAGATCAAGGACACAAACAATTTTTGAGGACCTGATTTTTATGCAAATAATAATTAAGTTGACGGGCTTCCATTGATTGGAGACAGATGTGTAGAATTACAGTATAGAGGAATATTTTAAGGTACCGTTTATTCCTCAGATTTGAAACTTTCTCTTAAAAGCATCAGAAAATATCTGACAAAAAGTTGTCAGATAGTGTATTAATCTACTCTTAATTGTTCACTCTCCAAGGGAAAATGCTGCTGTCTGCAAGATGATTTGATAGCAGAAAGCTAAAACGTGTCCTCTAAATAGCTCAGATTTTAAACATTACTCATATCTTCCAGCCATTATCATTACAGCTGTGTGAAATATTGTAACACCTAGAGGCTGTAGTGAAGATCAAATCCCCCTTCTGAAAGACACAGATGAGAGCCAGTCCATTATTTACAGGATAAGCAGAGAAGTCATACCGACTGTGATAAAAATTAGGTATTATCGTCTCCATTTCAGTGGATGAGGAAGAAAAGTATATAGAGATAAAATGATTTATCCAAGGATACAACACAAGGCCAAGGCAGAATGCCACAACAGAACTTGTCGCTGTCCCATTGTTTTGCTACAAGGTTATCTTTCCTCACTCTCATCACCTTCCTTTTAACAGAAATCTCTTCAATACCACACCCAGAAAATCATTATGACCACCAAAACCAGAGCAGATACAAAAGACTTAGGGAGTATATGTCAGTCAATTTAAAAAGTGAAAGAAAAATTAATACTAATTCACTAAGGCTACTAATGCTAACTAAAGAGCTAGGTTGTTATATTAGTGCAGCTTGTAGGACTCATTTGCTGTCTTCAAATAGCTGATAATCACTGTTCAGAATTCAAACTGTGCTGCTGTGATAGAGCTTAATGCAGACAGCACCATGCAAATCCAGAAACGTGTCTCATAGCCCCACTGAGGAAAACTCTTATTTATTCAGAAACACAGTGTTATATGGGATTGACTCTTGAGCTGTGGGAAAGATGGAGGAACCTGAACATGCTTTTGGGGTGTGTTTTGCCTTACGAATGGTGAGACAGAGAGTCAAGGAAGACAAATAAAAGGAAAAGCTGGGCTCAAATCAAATATAGATAACATTTTTTCACTGTCTTTAAGAGGGTGTGAGGAAAAGGAACTCTGCTCTGCAATTTCTCCCACTGTTGAGCTGTTCTCGCCTGTGTGGTTTCCTCTGACAGCGTAGTCATCGTCCCTGTGCACCCAGCACCCGTTTTCTAATGGAGACACCTCATCTCACCCCCTTTTCTTTCAATCACAAGGGTTTATCAGGAGTTGATCCATTCCTTGTATATACCATAAAAGAAACCACTCCTGCAAGCCTCAGCTATGAGTGCAGCTCAAGGGTGACTGAACACAGGGATAAACCTGATGAATCCAGACTATCCAACTGATGTTTTCCAGAAATGCCAGCAAGTCACCTGTCATGTGAAGGTGACAAGAGTAACAAAGGTTTTGAAAGCCTCGTAAGATGCGAAAACTGTGAACCTGTCATAAATCTTACTTCTAAGTTCACAAAAGTGAAAGAGCCAACCAAACATACACACGAATTTCTGAAAGAAAGTGAATTCCATTTATGTATAATCTCCATGCTGTTGCAAACACAGATCAAACTTGACTTGATGCAGATTGTAGACACTGGATGCGAAGTTCTCCATCACAGAACTGAATTTCAAATCTAGTTCAAGTTAGTGGTGCCTGATGCCCATCTTCTAGCTGGAAGAGTCTGACTTGACTCTCCCTCACTAGAGAAAATCAGTAAAGCATTTCCCATGCCGCAGGTACCCATTCAGTGGCACTTCTGAAAACAGTTTTGGCAGCTCTGCAGAGGTGGGCCACCATCTCCAATTGAATACCTAAGCAGATAGATGGGCTGAACACTTGGCAATGCATTTAACGTTATAACTGCCTGTCTGCAGTAGCATTTTCAATGTTAGTAGACTGACAGAGCTAAGACAAAGAAAAAACTTACAGAAAACAAGTCTTCTTGAAATGATAATGATTATGAATGTTTTCCATAATCTCAGTCAAGCTCTTTCTGCAAGATCTTCACTGACGCTGATTGCTTCTTTGTACACAGGATTACCAAAGGACCTGTGAAAACAAATGACTGGGGACATCTTCCCTCCAACTCCCTGATGCTATTCACAACCATTTCATATAAACTCAACCCCACTTGTAACCAGGTGAAGGAAATCAGCAGGGTTTCATGGCCATCCCTTACATATTATATTCTGCTCCCAGCAGCTGTAAATCCAACACTTCGCTAGGCATTAAATTTACTCTCAGGGAACATTTTCTAAGAGAGGTGACAGAGTTATTGCACTGTTGCAGCTGTGGAGACAGATGGCAGCATGCCAAAACTCCAAGAAAATTTTAAATTAGAAATCTGACCATCTGCTATAGGTGGGAAAAAAAGGTTTCCATATTCAGGCTCCTCCCTTAGTTTTGTAATTTTCCTGGTACTGAAATGCATGATGTGGTGTGCAACAGATGCCATATGCTTTCTGATGTTTTATAATTTGCAGCTGATAAGCATTGGAATGACTTAAATATGGAAAAGAATCAAGAATTTTTTCTTAAATTGTGCTATTCTCTGCTATTACTCAGCCTATGACAAACCAGGGAAGTACTTTGCAAAAGTTGCCAGTTACTTTGAGATACTCCCTATAATAAAATCTGCTTAGGTTTACTTACTTGCTACTTGAAACAAGTTCAACAAGAAGAACATAACATTTTTTATCACCTTTATCCTAATTAGCTCTTCTATCAACAGTTATAGCTGGTGTATCTTTAATATTAAGGTAAACTGTTTAACAGCTTGTTTAAAATGTATGGAAAAAAATAAATGGAAGGAGGACTCTCTTCAGATAGGAAATAATATTTTTGGTGTTTATTTCTCATATAATCAAATAGAATTGTTTTGTATCTCAACAAATACGTAATTGGAAACTTTTTATTAATGCTTACATGAATATTGACTATATTGTTTCTATATAATTCTAAATCACAGCCTGCAAGAGTGATAGCTAAGTATAAAAATGGACCTAAGGTGTCATAATATACATTCATAGATGGGAAAACATACAGTGCATTGGAACAAAAATGAATATCACAGGTCCTGCCACTAAAATGCGCATGTCAGTAGCTCGTTTACATCAATAGTGGAGATGACCACTAAAAGAAGATTAAATGTATATACTAATACTGAATTTTAACTGTATACATCATTATAATCCCACAGACATTATTCAAATGATCACTTTGTGTCTATTTTTGCTACACTAAGTGGAAGGGGAGAACAAAGCCTCTGAATACGTCTACAGCCATGTATTGACTCAGTAGCTACTTCAAAGGTCAGTTGCACTTGCCAGTATGAAAAAATAAAAAAGAAAGAACTTTTTTCAGATTCTCACAACAGATGAAAGACCTGCAGATGGTTCCAAGACCCGGAATTTCTGCAGGAAATTTGCACAGCCCATGGGCCACCTCTTTCATTCCAAGTGTTCGCTTCTGGCTGCACAACACTGTGAAATATGCTTGGGGCCTCTGGGTCCATTAAATGCACACCTTTAAAGCAGACTGGCTCAAAGGCCCCCAGGCTGAAAGAACTCCCTTCTCCAATCTTAAATGCTGCCAGAGACACTCCAAAAGCATTTAAATCCCAAAGACCAAGTCTGCACCCTACCCTGGTCCCTTTTGCCCAGAACGAAGACATTTACAGTATCCACTGTGTGGGATACTTTTTTCCCCAGAATACTCTTTGCAACCTGAAGACATAGCTGTCATACCTTTAGAATACTAAAAAACCACAAAACCTGTCATAAACAGATCAGATTTTTTAGGACAGAAAAGTCCCATTTCCACAGCAGTGACCTTTTAGGACTACTACAGAGAAATACCAAATAAACTTGGCCGAGTCTTATTTTTAGTACATAACTTTTATACAGAGATCATACCTGACAGTGATAGGTAATTATGCAGTCACTTTATCGACTTTCTACTCCTGTTAATTTTTTGTCACCAAGTGCAGGTTTTCCACAAAAACTGATTTGGGGCTAGCCTCTTGGTGACCCTGGAGAAACATTCTGTCTACCTGAGGATGTTGGAAACACTAAGATATCAAACACATAAATCTGCTATTGTGCCACTGCAGGGCTTAAATTTTACTATGTAATCTGTAATACCTAAAATGTCCATGGGACTTTACAACAGATGAACTCACATTTCAAAAGCAAGGTAAATAGTCGTTCAGGCAGATAAAATACAAAAAATAATAGCTAATGAAGAGCAGTGCAGAGTCAGAAATAAGAATGGCAGGCATTAACAATAAATAGGAATTAAAACTCTTGGGAGCGGTTC
>NW_009936865.1:81803-116899 GCF_000696875.1 Nestor notabilis
AGTTACTCTTAGCTGCCCCACATAATAAGAGTTTTCAGCACTGCTTAGTGGCCATGTAATCTTTTAAAAATTGATTTCAAAACATAAATTTAACATCTTTATTTTAAATTTAGACTTTAGACTTTCATTAAAAGGGCTCACAGCTGGGTGCTTTTAGAAGGCTTGGAAGTAAAGAGTGGGCTAGAAACTTACTGTTTAGAACAGCATGAGACTTTTATAATGTCTTTTTGCTGGTGCCACGCAATTTTACACTTTTTTGTGCTTTTAGAACTTCATGCCTTTCCTCACAGTTCATGCAGATTTTTGAAACAGCCATTAACCAACATGTTACTGTGAAAAACAAACGCTTTGTGTCAGATGCCATCGTATGACACTTACTGGTATGCTTATGCAAAACCCTACTTCAGATTTCCAAGGTTGCTTTGCTCTACGTGCCTGAGCTATGGTTTTGTACTGAGAACAATAGCAGCTCCTATGCCCAGCACATGAACTGAAGGTGCCCTGGGATCACTCCTTCAGCACGCAGGGGAGAGGGAACAGGGAAACTTTACCAATTCTAACTACCTCAGAAAGCTCAAAGCACAGGAGAGATCCAAAGAAATGTGCTTTCTTTCCTTATCCTATTCATTTCTTCTTTCTCACCACAGAATAATAACCTCAGTCATCACGCATTGTTCAGCTGGACGGCATCCTTCAGTGGATGGAAAGGACCTTTCAAATGATGCAACAGGAAGACTTAGTGATCAGCTTTACAGTTTACTTATCCTCCTCTCTCTGTTTCCAACTCTATTGTAGGGCCATCTGCGTGTTCCCTATTTTATACATACAGGGGAAAAAAAACCCCAACTTTGACAAAATCTCAATTTGATCGATAACCTTGATCTTAAATAATTAAGATGACTAAAAAGATCCATAATTCAGTGCTAGTATTAAAATGTAAGATATAAACAAAGTGGCTTGAAAAGTTCATCTTTGAGAAGCATCATGTAAAATTCATCAGCAATTTAAAACCTGCCATGGTGGGTAGTGAAATTTTTTTCCATTTTATCTGTAAACAAACCCAACTTTATTCTTTCTCTGCCCACCTCTTCCTCTTCTTAGACTTGCCATCTCATTTTCTAATTTTCATGGTAACTTAGGGTCATCTTTCAACCTGGAACTTACATTTAGGTTGGAACACGTTGGCCAACCCTTTGAAGAAACTGGACCTGTGTGGGTATTGTCAAAAGCACTGTCCACATTAGAATGTGTAAAAAGTAAATACAACAATTTTAAAGGAAATAAGTAAGAAACTGTAAAAAATGGATTATAGGTTGTTGTAGGCTGCTCTTAAAACAACTCTACAGCTTTAAACCATCTATGGGATTAATTCTCTTTATAAACAAAGGTAGAGAATAGAGAAAAATATAAGAAAATGCAATTATGCAACACAAATCTACTTTATGTAACCTTAAACTTACACGCAATGATGGGTCAGCAGATCTGTCTTTGGAAACATTCACTGCAAATAGAGGAGGATCTTCTGTTTTCTACATGAGTGGGTAAAAATTATGCTGGCATTGATGAGACTTGTATCTATATATATAAAAACAACTTTTCTTGCCCAGATCCAGCACAAGTTACTTTATCTAAGCAGCAAGATGGTGACATTCTCTGATTCTGACTCTTGAGCCTTTTTTCTCACCTATTATATCTGGTTCAAACAATTCTTTAAATAAGTTATTAAAAATAAATGTAACATTTCCCTTCCTCTTCCCAGTATCTTCACTTGAGATCTAACTTTAACGGTCTCTGAAAGCAGAGACCTGTACAATATAGCACAAACACAGATATGAAAACATTGCTTCAGTCATGGGTATATTTTCTCTTTTAGAATACCTGAATGTTGTACTTCTTACACCTCTTCCTCATCATTATGGCATTTATGCTTCGTGTGACTGACATTTCAAATTTCTCTTAAAGGTTCTTAAAGGTCTTGTGTTCTGATTTTTTTAGTAGCATCTTTATGTGTTGCTTGTTCAGTATTAGAACTTTCTCATTGTATTATTTATATTTAAACTACTTTATTAATGTACTGTGTTAGCATCTTTTTGCAATAGCTTTCTGCTCCATAGCTATCAATACTTCCTATGATAAAAATGAAACACTGCATTTTTCTGATATGTGAGTAGGATTTACACTTATTATAAACTTTCCAACTTCTGCATCTGAGTGAGTGCCCCAGACATGTCTCAACTGCTTAAGAAGGAAATGCGAGCACAGGATGCAAAACAGTCTCTCAGTACTCTCTAACAAGCCACGGGGTCTGGATAACCAGGACTGCAGAAGCTGTCATGAATGCTTTTGCCTTGTAGTCTCAGGGAAAAGTCAGATTATTAAGCCTCCAAAAACACCCATGGACTTCTACAAGTCGTGGAAAGAGGAAATGGAAATGAATACTGGTTTTATACCTGGTTGCTATATTTCAAATTATTTTAGATACAAAATCCTTTGGGCAAGGATTGCTCCTGTTGGTTGTACGTGGGAACAGTGTATATGGTAGAAGCAATGGGGAAACCACAAAAACAGATTTTCTAAAACATTGTGAAGATGGGGAAAGGTTCAGGTTCCTTCCTCATACACAAAAGCTTCGCACCTGATGAGTTCCTGAAGAGCTGGGCACCTGATCAGAAGGGTTCCCAGGCATATCAGTAAAAAAGCAATCAGAAGAACAGATCAATAGCAGCAAATCCCACAAACAGTAAATACTGTATGCCATGGACCACTCAGAGTGACTTTTGCAAAAGGGATCTGTACCTCAGAAACCTGTTAGAGTTCTTTGAAGGAATAAAGAAGCAGGTGGAAGAGGGAGATCCTCAGGTGCCTAAATGTACATTTCATAAAAGCCTTCATCAACAATTCTAAATAAGCTAATGCACCAAAGTAGTGGTCACATGGAGAAGGGGTTGCCTAACCCAAAAGAAACATTAAGGAACAGATAGGCACTTTTCAGATCAGAAGGATGTCCCAGTAGAGTCCAAGAGGGGTCCATGTTCAGCCCTGTTCTTCAGTCTGTTCATAAACGGTCAGAAAAGGGTATGAATAGCAAGGCGGAAAGAAGTTCTGGTAGTATCAGGTTACTCAGGGTGCTAAAAAAGATGACTAATGGAACTGTTGCAGAAAGTTACAAGATTGAGTGACTGGGTTGTAAAATGGCTGACGTAATTCAGTGCAGACAAATGTACAACCCATACAGAGAAAAATCCAACTTTCGACACACATGTATATTAGTGATAGGTCCTGAGATTATTATTACCATTTAAGAACAAAATGCTGGCATTATAATAGACAGTTTTACAAAAATGTCAGGCTGTGATAAAAAAGCAAACTGAATGTTATGAAGTATTAAGAAGAGAACAAAGAATAAACCAGAGAACATTATTATGCCACCATATAATCTAGAGTGTACCCTGCCTTTTTAATAATGTATGCCGTCAGGTCCATTATCATGAAAAGGACATAGTAGAATGCGGAAAAGTTCAGAGAGCACAAAAGAAGCTGAAAAATATTGAAGCTGGTCCTTCTGAAGCAAAAATGGAATCCAAACACAGATTTTCTTCGTTTCCAAAGTTATTCCTAAATAGGTAACAAACTTCAGCATGTTTTTCTGCAGATACTGTACAATGAGACTCCTGATACTTACAGCTGTAAAGCAATTACAGACATGTGGGTGAAAATCACGATGCAGATAATAACTTCATTATCCAGTATCCTTGAATGAGAAACAGGAAAAACTTTTCAGAAAACTACTGTCTAGAGCGTTGTGTCATAAACCAAACTTGAAGGCACAATCTTCTAAATTATCCCACGCAATATGTGTTTCTGTCCGCTAAGAGTTTCACACTCTGTGCCAGTTCTAGTAAATGTACTCCTAGCTCCAAGCCACGCCTCTTCCCACCACTCAGTGCAACTCAGAAAAGCATTTTCTCAGCATGGAAATTAATGAGGAAAAGAAGTAATTTCTAGGGATGTAATCCATGTTGCCTTGTGGTCTCCACCTGGCATAATTTTGGCAGCATTCTGGCTGCCTCCCAAGAGGAACTCGGGTAGTTAACTTTGTCCTGGAAGAGCACAACATTCAAGCTGCCACCACTGTGTGTATCTCCAGCCCAGCAGCTTGGATCTACAAGAGTTTTGCTTAAGCTGTTGACCAATCCAGTCAGATACATGTGACCAACACCCATGCCAGGCAGATGTTATACTCCCTTACCTTCCTACACCTTTCCCACCATGAGCCCTGACACAATTCTCCCTGGTTTTCCACCTCCACCGGTTTCCTCAAATCAGGCTGAGATCCTAGCTACATGCTGTAGCAACAGGGCAGACACAGTCTTCTTCTAGTACCCTCCCTTACACTGATAGGGTGTTACAAAAAGAAGACAGACAAATTGTCTCTTGTATGCTGACTGTGGCATGTCAGCATCACCTCCTGAAGCTGGCACAAAGCAGCTGTAATGACTCTTCTGTAGGGAGGCAATAAAAAATGGAGAAGGACTCAAGAAGAGTCCTGAAAAGAGCCATGGACGCTTCCGCTTCACAGTTTACCTAAGCCAGACTTGCAGGTGCCCTGAGCTTTGGACAGCTTTTCTCAGCCTCTGTTGCTGTACTTCAGAAGAAAACTGACATGTGCTGCTCCTGGTTTTAAGTGTTCAACTTTTGCATGAGAAGGCAAAATAACTAATCTTATGATGCAGGTATCCGAATAGCTTTTAGAATAATACTTTTAAGTTTTACTTGAAGAGACATTCTCTGCAAATAGGTGACAGAGTATTTGAGGAAACATCTGTGCTTTTATATATGCATGCCAAGTTTCCTCTGTGTTTCATCTCTCTAAAATGGAGTCTAAATGACAAGAATGATGAAGTGAAGTCTTCCCTATACCCACAGATAAACAGAGTATGATCAAGGTCTTCTTCAAGCATCGTTATGATGCCAGCAATAGTAAATAAGGCTTGTCTCCCCCTCTGATGTGGTGAAGGAATTCAGCTGGACTTCCCTCTAGCCTTCTGGGTTCCCTCAATGTGCACCACCTTCAGTGTCAGGTACATATCATCTGTGACACACGGGTCTGTATGTTACATTCTAAGCCAAATACACTATCTAAGGATTTTATATGATATAAAACTGATGGGAAAGGCAGAAGGAGGAGAAGCAGGCAGCTATTATACACAAAGCTGAAAGGTAATAGTAAGTGGTAAATGCAACCCAGATCGTATTTTCCTGAAATTCAGATGGGAGATCTGAAGTTTAGAGTCCTTACCATTAAAAATGTTTTACTGAATTTCAGTATTTGAGGCGCTATACAGAAAAGCTTCCATATATAAAGATCCATCGAAAAGTGTTGTCAGCATTATATTACAAATGATTGAAATGAAATTACTTCGCATAAGCAATGAAGATACTTTCCCAGCATCATTTTTCAGTTTAAGTCACTATTGCAGCTGCAATATGGCTTAAAATCATAGACGGAAAGGTCAAAGAACATTATACAGTAGGACAGGTGGTTCTGGGAGATCTTTGTATAAAAAGATACCTGAAGTGAAGCCATTTGAGGTCCACTTTATAGCCCAGAGATAAATTTTCTAAAGAGTCGAAAGCACCTGAAGATAAGGAAATAAAATAAATAATGTTCCTCAACCATAACTGTAGAATACAGGGAAAGATATTAATATTGGGGGGGGGGGGGGGCTTTATGTTTTCCCCTCCTTTTTCAATAGCAGCCTTCCCTCTGTCAGCATGGCAATAGTTAACTTTCCTTGATACTACTAGAAGGCCTACTGCTACACACACCATAGGATGCCCAGTATCCTATGACACAGCAAAAGGAGAAAGCAAAAAGAGCAACAGTTTGGTAGTTCACTAGGCCCCACAGAAGCAAATGTTGAAGCCTGTTCGGGCTATTTTTGGGGAGGGAAAAAAGATGCACAGCACAAGGCTGAAACCAATGGAAGCTGGGCAGAAAAAACAAAAGGGATGTGACTACCTAATCACCTTAAGGCAAGTGACTCTCACAGAAGAAAAAGATGGCTCCCACCTCAGACAGACAGCTTCACAGAATCACAGAATGTTTTGGGTTGGAAAGGACCTTTAAGACCACCTAGTTCCAACCCCCTGCCACAGGCAGGGACACCTTCCACTGGACCAGGTTGCTCAAAGCCCTGTCCAACCTGGCCTTGAACACTGCCAGGGACAGGGAAGCCACAGCTCCTCTGGGAAACTTGTTCCAGTGCCTCAGCACCCTCACAGTAAAGAACATCTTCCTTATGTCTAAACCCACCCTCAAACTTGCAGGAAATGGGACAGAGCTCAATACTGATCACAATCCATGGGCCCCAAAGTGCTACACAGCTTGCGAGCAGAGCCCTTCCTGAAAGACTAGATGCCTGCAGAAGCATTGTCTGGATATCCCAAAGCAACAGCAAAACAAAAGACTACAGGGCCTGTGCTATAAAGTCTACACAGAAACAATGGCATTCAATGCAAAGTACTGAAATAAATAGCGCCTTGCCTTTCTGACTGAACAAACTGTTGGAGAAATGCTCCATCTGGCATGATTTCTTGCAGTGTTCTCTTACATTTTTCTTTCATTCTTATGTTTCCTTTGTTTCCTTTTTTTTAACTGAAGAAATCGCCAGTCTTGTTTTCTTTATATTAATCAGATTGTTTGAGAAGTCACTTTCCTGTGGTGTTAGGAATTCCCAAGGTAGGAGAAACAAGTGAAAAAAGCAAAATAAACCAAACATCCCTCCCAAATGGTAATGTTCACAACCATACTGCTGTCATCCAAATGAAGCTGCATGTCTAACTGTATTCTGTAACCCTGGTGTAAAAAGATCCCACTTGCATGTCTTGAACAGTACATCAATTACCAAAATATTAACAAGTGCTGGGGACATTTTAAGTGCCCAACAATAAATTCCTTTGTTTGCATTTTTTTCTGTTGGGGCACAACCATTGACTTCAAGTGAAAACAGAACTATGAGCGTGTTTGAAGATCCTATCCTAGAAGTAAACTTGGCTAAAAGGGTAAGTCATTGACCCGAATTTGGAAGCTGTATCCACTTACAGTAAGAATACATTTGACAACCCAGTAACAATTATTTCCATATTTAACAGCTTTGGATGGCTGCTGGACTGAATTTCTTTAGGAATATGTACGGGTGGATACCGCCTATCTTGGATGCTCAGGTCTGAGAAAAAGAGCCTAAAAATGCTCTGGTCCGTCTCAGGCAGGATGAATGCCCTGCCTGCTCTGCATGGATTGTTATGTATAAATCAAGTAAAGTACTAATCAACAGCACCATTTTAAAGGCTCTAAAATGTCCGGCCTTGAACTCAATTTTTTCTTTTCTGGCCAAATGTGGGAACAAAAGCAACCTTCACAGGCAGAGACAAAAAGAAAGCATGTCTCTCCCCTTCCCCCTTCCCTCATCCTCTGAAGGAGAAAAACCAGTATCCCATCCCTGAGGAAGCATCTGCGCTCATTTCCATGCCTACCAGAATACAGCTGAGAAAAGACAGCGCGGCACAAGCTAAGGAAAAAGCAAAAAAGAACAAGAACATATTTCCTCAGAGAAGATCCCTTGCCACATGGGTAACATTCAGGGGTGTGGGGGGAATAACTAAGCCCTTTTCAAAAGCCTGGGAGATTAAAGATTAAAGATTACTATTAAAAGGCTGAAGTGGACTGCACACTACTCAGAAAGCTTAAGAAAGCTACTCATTTACAAGCAAGAACTACAAATGATCACAATGCTTTATAATTTGACCCCATCTAAATAATTCAATATTTATTGTGTCTGACGTAAAGCAGTCTTCCATTGTAAATGTACTAAATCCAAATTAATTAATGCTGAAACCTGTTCTCCAATAAAATAATACCATTTCATTTAGCATTTTCTCCCCACTAAATATATGGTTATATTGTGGTTATAGACTGGTTATAGTCTTCCAGTGAAATCTAGCCCTCTGTTACAAGGTGCTGTGTCTGCAATGTATGCTCCTGAAACTGGAAAGCTAGCATATAATTCAGTGTAAATGTCAGCATTTATTCAGGACTAGTAATAACAGAGATACTTGGCTGAAGAATGAGCTCTACAGGTTTAACAGGAAATGATGATGCTTTTCAAAGGAAATGATGATGTTCTTCAGAAGTTCCTGGCTCAGAATTAAAACCCAATCCTAGTCCTGGAGTCAGACCCTGTGATAATGGTGCGTGCTTTGTCAGACTAATTGCCAAGTAGATGTTCAAATAAGTCTCAGATGTCCAGATGTTAAAAATAGGCTTTACAATTCTCATGCCTTTTTTCAAAGACATTAGGATCCAACTACTGTATTTAAGTTTTGTTCTATCTTAGCAAAGCAAAGTTATTTTAGATAGCTAGAAATAATTATGGCATTATCAGTATTTAGCTTAGCTTGACCAGTGTCACTAGGAATAAAGCCATGAGGCAGTCTGGCCCTCTGTAACTAATTCGGTTTTCTTCCAGCTTTAAAGATGAGGAACTGTTAGCCATTCTTATGCTCTAACTGCAAACACAAATAGTCATTGCTACCACCATCAGCAGCAATAATTATTCTACACTGCTATTGTAGGCTTGCCCAGAAAAGTCACTTGGGAGCTCTCCACCGTAAGGCTCTGTTTCAACATAAAGTAAGTCACTTTTCAAACCCATATACAAGTTACAGACTGAAAGACAAAGTGTTTTTAATGATAAGACGAAGAAGTGTCTGGGATGAAGGATCCCTGTGTTTCCCATGAAAAAAGAGGGAAAGGAGAGAGGCCCAAGGGAAGACTATCGTAAAAGCGAAGGACTGAAGAGGACCTGCTAAGAGAGGGCTGACAGTGACCAGGCAGCTGGCATGAACTGCCATTTCCATGAAAGGAGTCACAAGGCAGGGAACTAATGAGGATTAAACAAGTAGATGCCTCACAGTTTGCTGTCCTGCTCCCTCTATAAACACACAGGAGAGAACAGGCAACATCAAGACTACCTAAACTGTAATTAAGCACCTGTGGCAAAAACTTTCAAAATGTTCTCTAATTGCTTGTTACAAGAGAAATTCAAATTCTTATTGAGAATATGCTGTTGGCTACATTTAATGGAGAGAGAGCTTGCCAGTTCTTCCATCAGCAGAGCATTATAAAGTGTGTTCTGGGGAATTTCCAATGGGACTAGAAGTAGGCCAGCCAAAACTCCATAAATAAAACATGAAGGAAGATAAAAAACCCACCACTTGAAGGACAAGACTTAAGTTGCCTTCATTGTAACTGTGATAACAAGACTTGTCTAAACCAGTGTTTTTCCTTTTCTTAACTATGAAAAATGAATTGTATTGGGTGTAGGAAGAGAGAAAATAGGGGATTCCTTGTTTTTAAATCTAGATTAAAGGAAAGAATTCAGCATTAAAAAATAAAGCAGGTTTCTAAGCAAAGGATATCCAGGACCAAGATATATGCAAAGCTGTTGTGAAAAAAGGGCAGAATTCCTCACTCTATGTTTATAAAGTAAGAAGCTTATAACAAAGGTAACATACAGGTTTGGGTAAAGCAGTCCGACTCCCATATAAAGGAGTTTTAAAAGTGTATTGGTTTTGCTAATAATAAATCACTCCCTTCATATATAGATTGTGCGTGATGTCAATCACTTTGAAAAGAAAAATTCATTTCATTTTAACCACACACAATCTTTTTTGGCTTATGAAATATTTGTGAGCACTGCTGGTAATGTTTTGCCACACACAGAGAGGCTGGAAGCCCCTGAATTGACAAAGAGGACACCGTCTGCCTCTATTGCTCCCGGAGCACAATAACTGAAGCCATGGAAAATCTGTCTCCCTACAAATTGTCTTGTCGAATGTACAGGGTCTTCCCTTTTTCAAAAAGTATAATTCACAAAATGCTTCTAAATTGTAGCTTTTCATTTCCGTTCACATTTAACTGACTTGACTGAAAGAACTGCCTTCAAATAACTATTTATTTTCTTTCACAAATATACAAAGCACTAATATTTTGGCTTGGTTTTAATGTTCTGTTCCTCTCAAAATACAAATGGAAGGGCTAAAATTGAAACAATTATGTGTCTATAAAACCCCAGTGAAATTCATCAAGAATGCCTGTGTTTACCTGTAAATAGAAAGACTTATGGAGAATAATGTCTTTTTATATAAAATCCCTTCATTCAAGTATTATGCTATTATATATTGCATCTCTTAATTAGAAAAGCATTCGTAGAGCTTATTGTTTTATTTTAAAAGCAAGTAAACACTTTCTGCCATAATCATAAGACTGGAAAAAAAATCTTCGTATTTTACAACACAGAATTTACCCTACAATAATCACAGAAAAGTGAAAGAGATGCTTCTTTCTTATCTCAAGTAAATTACTATAATCGGATTGAAAATGCAATGGGTTTTCCAGTATCCATTTTATCCAGCTCCTCCAGAACATTACTATAGTGCTAATTTGAAGTGTCATTCCCAAAACTATTTGTAAAACTAATCTCAATACCAAAAGGATATCATTTCTGGAATAGTCTTTGCAATGTGAAAATCACAGAAAATAGGGTTAGAATACAAACAATACCAGTATCTGTAATTTTCTATTATCATGTCAATTATCAGGCATTAGTAAACGCAAGTAGAATTTCAGTTGCATTTTATTCAGCTCATGTCCCCATTGCTCAAGGCTGTGCATCTGACATTTGTGCATTCTGTCCATTTGTCTATAAGCTATTGAAATGTTTCTTGATATAAAATAGTAATTATTTTCTTTTCTCGGGATGGAAAAATGGAACATAAATTATCTGACATTTCCTATAATAGCTATCAGATGTTTCATAGTAAACAGATTATATTAAACAATCAGGGGCTCTGAAAAGCTCGTCATCATGTCCATGAATAAGGATGGAGCAGTAGACATCCTAAAATACCAGAGGCACAGACACATACTCTGCCAGCTGGTCATTTTTGTCAACAGCACACATTTGCATTGTGGTTGTGTATCAGATGTTAAAACAGGGAACCACCCAAACCGCTCAGACTCCTTCTTGCCAGGACAGATCCACCTCCTCACACAGCATGCGCCTATCTGCCTCCCACAGACAGGGAGGGAGACAGAGGATGAGGACTGAAACAAACCACAGGCAATGTTTTATGGGATCATATAAGGGGAATACTATCAATACTTTTCACATCTTGTAATTTTTGGTGCATCTGGCACTCCTTAGGCCGATTCATGCCTGATAAATAAAAAAATAGGAAACAATCATGTTTGGTGGTCACCTTTACGTCTGTGGGGACACTTCATGCATTCGGTGGCCAGCAACATGTCCCAGACCTGCTCTGAACTCCCTGGTGTTTTTAAGCATAGTCAATACACGGTCCTCCTGATCTGCTCTTGGGACAAGCCACTGTGGTTAAGAAGATCATGTAGTCTAACATGCTTCAGCCTGTCCCAGTCACAAGTGATGGGAAAGGAAGAAAGCAAGCACCCTCCCTGGGCTTCACAGAACACCGTGGGAGCTGCTGCATGACTCTTCCTCATTCTGCACAATGTCCCCAGCAGCTGGCAGATGACAAGCTGTGAAAGACCCCAAACCTGAGACATTAAGGACTCATTCAGCTGCTGGTCAAAGCTGGGCACAGCAGCTCATGAGCTGCAGTCTGCTTGGGCCACCTTCAAAGAACACCTGCTTACAGCTGGGAATAATAGAAGTCATACAATTACTTTCCTGGAAGGCATGAACACTTTTTTTTTTTCCCTTTTCTCCTTTTTTTTTTTTTTTAGCATTTTCTTTTCAGAGTTTTCAAATTCCTTTGTCTGGATAAAGGGCACTTTCTGCTTCTGGTAACTCAAGAGTCCCGCAGCTCACAAACAAAAATTAAGATTCAATCCTCAGGCTATTCCAGGCTCAGCACATAGAGATAAATGTGCTTATGGACTTCAGTTCAAAATACAGATGCATTTAAAAGTTAAACTCCATCTCTGGTGATTTTTTGAACTAGGTTAAGACTGGTGAGTTAATGTTAGAAATAAGTCTTCACTGTTTTTGTTAGTAAGGGTAAGCATCATGATGTAAATATACTTGACAACACTTTCTCTTTCTGTTACAAACAAGCTTTGTGAGAAGATGTTTTTAACTTCAAGATATCTCAGTTGGTTTTGATTTATTTCCTTCCTTTTCTCAGTCCAATAGTGTATTTTACAATCCTGGTGAAAATACTAATGGTCTTTAGCTATCTTGATATGGCATCAGATGATACTACTAATATCACTGTAGCAGTAAAATGTTTTCTTTCAGGAATATAGTATCATAACCATGAGAAATAGTATTTGCAAGCAGCACTCAAGAAAATTTAAGGAAATGCATGTCACTGCATCCTTATTTTAAGCTTTCTTTTATTTTTTTTCCAGCTGACCACAGTTGATCTTTGAGATAAGACATAAGAAAGCTTTTAAATTGAGAAAATATATTATTGCTGAGGTCTATTGAGAGTATAAAGTGGGGAAAGAATTTTTGTCGTTTGATCACACTGTTCATGAGAGAACTGTAAATCTTGCATATTTTACAAGATCCAATTTAATTTAAAAAATTAATAACACTTGAAAATCAAGATATGTATCTGCATAATTCCTTTCTTTAAGGGTCCATTTTGTTTTATTTCCTCTTCCTTTCCTTTCTTTCTCTATCATCTTTGCATGAGATTATTCTGTAAAGGCTATATTTTTTTTTTTCTCTTAGTACTTCTTAATTTGCCTCCTTATTCTCTGATACTGTGTCATTTTTAGTTGGTATGCTCTGTCTCCCACTTGTAAAGCAAAAGGAGTATTAGTTAGCCTGCATATTCCTCGTAACTGATGAACGGGACACCACAATAAAATGACTTTGTAAAGCGCAGAACTAACTTTCACAAGTACACATGGAGAGAGAAAGAAAGAAGCACCTTGAGGCAGTAAGCTGATACTTAAAATGTTACTTCTGATGCTGAATGCGAATTGTGTGTATTAAGGCATTCTCTTCCCTGAAGTATGACTAATTTCTTGGCTGTGCAGAAATACAGGGATTATAATTACGGCATTTTTGGGGTCTGAGAAAGATAGACAAAATTGAAAACCACTATTCAAAATAAGTGAGATAGAGAAGTATTTATTAGAGAAGTCTTATTTCTCTCCCCCCCTCTCTCTCTTTACACAGCGTCTGGGAAGTTGCTTTGGAAAAATTCAAATTAACTTTTAGGTGTAATTAATTGCAAGCAAAACCTGTGGAATTTTCTAGTGCAAATCTAGACCCCTGCCTCGTTTCTAGCAAACATAATCAAAACCCAGTGGTATTCCACTAAAACTAAGCTATCTTTCTTTCACTTTCAAAATCAAACTATAAAAAGCACATAATGATCAAAATCAGTACTTTCTGCAAAATGTTCTTTTTCAAGACTTCCATTGTGATTGAAGCAAAAGGGTTTTGATTTACAACTACCAGAGAAGAGCATATGAATTTAAAATCTTCACTATACCTGCTTCAACCAGGGGAGCCATACTCAGGTACTTTTGCATAGGCATACTCTGCAGTCACCAGCACACCTCCCACTGATGACCCCATGAGGTATACAAGGATGCTGTCATAAAAGAGCTAGCTAAATGGGGCATGCCAAGAGCTTGCTTAGATAGATACTGCATCTGCTGCTGTCTTTAACATTGCTTCCCTCTCAGTCCCAGCAAGAAAACTTCTTAATTTCCAGACTAAGCTCTGACCTCCCCATCGATCTGAACAGAGCTACAGGACAGAGAGACAAAGGCAGGGAGTCTCCTCTGATAGCAGGTGAAGTAGCTGCGCGGTTTTCTTTGAGAAAGCACCATCTGCTTTTTCCGCAAAGAAACACTATATATTATTATGATGCCATAAACTTAATTTTGCCTAAAGTCTTGATATGCTGTACAGACCAATAGTACATACAGGGGATATCGTGCTGCTACCGAGCTGTGTGTCATCTACTTTCAGTGAATGGCCAGAGCTAGAAAGAGACCAAACTGTGTAACTCGTGCAATTCAAGGATAAACAACATACCCCGGGTGATTCATGCAACACTTTTGCCAAATGTTTCATATAATATGGAACAGCATCTCGGGAAAAGATCACCCTTTCTTTTTGTCCTGTAATAGTCACCTTGATGCTCATCTTGTAAATCCTGGTGTTACCCTGCAGTACCTCCCTTTCCCTGGCACGGCTGAGAGATCCTGGAGGTGCTTTTCATCACCAGCTCCCATGACAGCATGCTGGACCAGAGGTTTAACTGCCTGGTGTCTTCTAGCACTACTTTAGATACTATAGGGTATCTGGAAATCTGCATGGGCCTGAAAGACAAAGCATGGCATTACCAGTAGTACTGCATCCTTTTGGTGCAGTACCTTAGATGCAGGTAGGCACCCTGAGATCGCACCACGTATTTTAAAATAGCAGGCATCTGTTGTAATCCTAAAATACCTGAATTGGCTGCTAAGTAGCAAGCAGGGATGTTGTTACAACCACTACCAAAATAGGCACCCTGTGTGCAAGGTACTTGCCAAAATTTTCCGTATCTAACAGCAGGCAGGCTTCAGTGATGGATCATGGAAAAACCACTCAAGAGGTCCTGAAATATGTTAGAGCTAGTGAAAAACTCCCTGAAAGTAAGAGACAGTCAAAAGTAATTGCTCCCGGTAATGGTGGAAATACTTCATGCTGAAACATGAACTTGTTATCATCTCACACAGAAGATGTGATAATCACCCCAAGTCTCAAAGAGCACTTCCTACACAAAATGCCCTGACTCTCCTGCCAGGAGCCCAGCCATCCATTCTAGGCCAGAAATGGCAGAGAAAGTACCACTACCCTCAAAACGAGACAAGATCACAAACCTGCAGGCTATAGATTGGCCCAATACCACTTAACAATATTGTCATATCTACACATGGCACTATTTCCAAGCCTGGGACATTGAATCTTTCTGCAATTTCTTCGTATTAAACCTGTTGTTCCAAAAACACAGACACAAGACGTGGCAAAGACAGATGGTGAAGCACACTGAGGTGAAATACTCTTTTACAAGTTCAGAAATCTAGAAATCATGGCTAGTACCCAGTTCCTTTACGACTGCCCTAAATTTCAGTCTTCCGGAGTGGCATAACAGAAGGATCTGCAAAAAATCCACATTTGGTCTTGAGGACCTGGTGCTCCACCACCTCCCTGGAGACACCATTTCAAACTAGCTCTGGGCTGGCCCCAGGTACTGAATGCCCATTAGCACCTGGAGCATGGTGGGTGCAACCTTGAACTGCATGCTTCATTTCAGTTTTCCCTGAAATTAATGTGGTGCGTGTTCACCAAAACCATCTCATGAAGTAAATCACAGCACAGCAAGTAGGGATAACCAGGAGGTTCACTTTGGACCAGGAGTCCACTTCTGATCTCAGATGCCAGCTTTCAGAGGGACATCCTCAGCTGAGAGCTTCTCTCTCTCTCTCCCCCCTGAGAGTTGGATGAAACCTCCCTGCCTTTAGAAGGCTGCTTCTGCCTGTCCTCTCTGGGGAGACAGAAGCTTTCTTCAAAATAGTGGCTTGTTGGCGGGAAGATTTTAATTCACTCAATAATAATTTTCCAGCCAAAACCTATGCTGTTGAGAAATATCAAACCTATAGTGAGAAACAGAAACAAAACCCAACCAAATCTCTTCAGGCTTTAGTGTGAACGAGTGATATTACCTTCGCTACTACAAAGCCATCAGCGATTTTTGTTGTATTTTAAGTCTTTCTCTCTTCAGAATGCCCAAAATAAAACCAGCACAGAAGGAGATGCAGGAGACCCTTCTGCTGCTCAGAGCCTCTGAAGAGCAGAGAGGGTTGGAAGTTAACCACACACAGAGTACCACTGACTTGCTTCCACAAAGTCTGCCTTTTTATTGGTATTCTTGGCTGCTCCCGACTGTAGCAACTGATAGAGAAACTGCACAATTCTGTACAGCAATTCATCCTGCCTGAATGGCAGGTATTCATACTGGAGAGGATCTATTTGTGCCCATTCATATCCTCATTCAAAAGCATTTCTTCATCTCTAAAAGGCATTCTTGATAAGATCATTAAAAAGCAAATAATCAATGCATAAGACATTTGCTTCAAACCTCGATCAAAAACTACAGAAGCAGGTAAATTATTTGAGCGTTTATCTCCATCTTATTTTATTATCTGCACTTATTTCTGGCTCCGAAAGCAACTTTGAAACTGAGCTTTTAAGGGACACCCTCTCCTGAACGAGACTGAGTTTCTCTTCATTTTAGTTCAACAGCTCACCCCAAACACAGGTCAGACCTAGCACTTCCCTGAGGACTAAGGACACTCCTACCTGATAAAAAAAAGCACTGAGGGCAGTATTCATGAGCTACTTCAACTCATCAGAGCAGGGAGCAGGTGCATGAAGTGCTCAGGATTTGATAAGAGAATGCCTTCAGAGAATGCTTTACTATTCATCAATTAATTTTTACAAAGGATTTTGCAGATGAAAATCAGTTTTCAAATAGTAAGTGTTAGGGTGAGTCATTAGGAGGCAAAGAACATTCAAATCCAGGAGCAGGGAAGGAGGCTGGAAAATTCCAAATGCAAACCTGAGTTAAGGAGCAGAAAACAGTCGTTTCAGAAAAGAGGGATGGGAGGTAACTGATAGAGTTTCTGTAGGAACTGCTTTCAGATCTGAGTACGAAAGGAAGCAGAGAAGGAGGGAAAAATGAAAGAAGACTACAGTCGGTTAAGACTTGCAGAGAAAGATAAGGGCAGCAGAAAAGAAGAATGATTTAATGCTAGCTAAAGTGATTACAAAGAACAAAGGGGCTCTTATAAATATACTGCGGCTGTGAAGGGGGAAGAAATACCAGTGAGAAATTATGACTTTTAACAAATAAGGAGGGAAACAATACAAAAGATTACGATGAAGTAGCCAAGCACATGATTGCTATCTTAAAAATCCAAAGTCATTGATAGAAAAATATTTTTCCAAGAGGTACAGGCAATGATGGAATTAGTAGATTCTTGTAAACATTACTTCCAATAAATGAAAACAAAAAAAAGCGTGTAGAAAACATAAGTAAAAAGCCTCACTTACGGCTGTGACTTAATGATAATTTCATCAAGGAACTCTTTTGAATGAGTGGATTTTTTACCTCTACAAAACTGGACAGTATCCATGGCGTGCTAATATTGGTTTTATTTAAACCCTTTGGCAAAGCATAAAACTACCGATAAAAATGTATATAAATCAAGAGAAACAGTAGTATGTCAATAACTAATACTGTATGTCAACTCATCTCAGAAAAAGTCCATTAACACTATAAAACAAAATTGGATTTCAACATAGTCCTGTGGAAGCTATCACTGAAGTCCTTTAAATGAGGAGTAAATCTGCATTTGATAAAGCATGAACATGATAATATAATATTAGAAATGTAAAACATTAACAGTTTCAAAGATTCAGCTGCCCCAGTGAACTTGGGCGATGCTCTCCCCTGGACTGCAAGAATGATGCCATGTCTGAAAGCCAAGACTTGACCAGGTTTTGTGTCCGCCACTCAGCAGCCAGATGCTGTAGCACACTAAAACATACAGGGTATTTCTCCATCCAGTGCATCGAAACGCTGCCCGTGCTCCTTGCATATGGCTGCAGCCAACTCTCTGGCTCTGCCAAGCGTGCCAAAGCATGAGCACCCACTGCCCATCTTGCAGCAGCCCTGCCAAGCCTTCTCTTCTGGAAGTCACATGCTGCAGGATTTGTAGATACAAAGCAGAAAATATGGCTCAATATATCCTTATGTGACACATCTCTCTCTGGCAGCAAAAAGTTACCAGCAAAACACTGAAATTGCAGGTGACTACTGCAGACCCTTAATGAAGAGGGATAATACAGAAGCTCCAGGAAAATCTCAAAGAAGACCAAGTATATTAGAAATTACTTGAAGGTGTTGAGACACTGCCCACATAGTGAAAGATATGATGATGAAAAAGCATAATAAAAGAATATAAAAATAATAATTGATTTTTAGCTCAATATAATGATCATCCATAACTGAACTCTGATTTGTCAGTGCAAATAGAACTACAAAACATACAACACGATTAACATACTTCAAAGCATACGGGAAGCCATTTATCATTGAAATAAAAGGCTCCAGCTCAGGAAATACCACTCAGACATGGCAGTGGTGTCCCAGGCCAGAACTCAATGCAGACAGCGGGGAAATCAGCTTCATCCTAGGGATGACCAAATACTCTGAGAACAAAACAACCCCTGACATCTGTCTGCCTGAATTGCCATGATTAATTATTAAAACTCCTTTTACATTGTTCAAGTGCCTCTTAAGAGACCTCAAAGTGCAGAGGAAAAGAGACTCCCCTCCCCAAGGCTCCCAGTGCACCTTGACCATAAGGAGCTGCCAAGTAGTGGCAGATGAGTGATGGACAAGGGCAAGCCTGTGAGATGCCTTTAGTCAGGGCATGGGAGGAAGCACAGAAAAAAAAGAAGTCTTTCTTCCTTTGTCTGTGCAAAAAAAGCAGCAAGGCTTCTTATGAATGGATATAATTAACAACAACAAAGTCAGGCCTTGGCAACCTAGGCTGAGAAGGAGAAAGAAAAGTGTGAGCAGCAGCAGTGTCTGAGCAGAAAGAGGCGGGAGCAGGATAAAAAGAAAGGGAATCTGCTTGGTAGGGGAAGAGTTATGGAAGGCCTGAAGACAAAAGAACAAGAAATTTAAACTCAAGGCAGCCAAAGGTGTCTGCACAAGGATTCAGACAGGAAGGTAATAAGGTCATCATGACAGGCAAGAAGGGGGAATTTGATGGCCGCCTTTCACAGGGCTTGAAGTAGGAGGTGGAGGTGTCAGCATAGATTACAATAAGCAAAACAAGAGGCAACACATAGATCTTGCTTCTTATGTTGCAACAGGGCCAGAAGGCCAGCCAGGGTAAATGTTTTTCAGGAATAATTACCAGGATTTAAACAGACCCTAAATGTGCAAGACACAGAGGTGGTGGTAACGGTGCTGAGTTGCAGACAGAACACTAGCAGAAGAGAGAAAGGGAGCTTCATTGTGTTTCCTGAAATTAGGTTTGGGAAGAGGTTGTGCTTAAGAACTAGTAATAACAAAGAGAAGCCCAGACCCACACTGAGTCTGAATAGACCCAGATATCTGGTGGTGATGGGCACAAAGGTTCCCAGGGAATGCTACAAGAAGCCCATTCACAAACCTTTACTAGTCAGCCATACACACGTGCCGTCTGCCACTGTCGTTTCAAGAAAGAGCACCAAGAGAAAGCACTGGAGAACAGCAGAGGAAAGACACTATATGAGAAAGAAAATGCACGTAAGAGAAAGGATGCTTGGTGAGAAAGAAAGCTAGTTGAGCGGAGAGGAGGCATACTGTGGAACCGCGAGTCTGATCCCGAGTCCATCAAAATGTAATGCTCGCACACAGCTGGCAGGAGGCAGAGGGACAGATGGACAACTGACCAAACAATACTGCCGAGAGAATCAGTAGAAGAGGAATTGGAGGGGGGAACAGGAGGAGAAAAAAAAAGAAAGCCATAGTCTGAAAACACATTCCTTCAAGCAAAGAAAAGCCGTGTATTAAAATGAGTGTAAGCTACCACAATGAAGTAACTATGACAGGTACAAAGCTTAGTTCAGGTTGTTTGTCTGGTTCATTAGAAACCTCAGGGAAAGAAATTTACAGAGAGGAATGCAGAAAAATGATGTGTTTGAACAAAGTAAGTGGGGAAAGGTTTGGCAGCCATCAGGGCGTCAGAGACAAAAAGGACTCAGGACTATTTGTGCGGAGGGAAAAGAGTTTTTTGAGGACAGAAAGAACCAGTGCCTGCTCTGAAGAAAGGCAGATTTTGAACACTTCCAGGGATGATGATTCCACCACTTCCCTGGGCAGCCTGTTCCAATGCCTGATCACCCTCTCTCTGAAGAAATTTTTCCTAATAACCAGTTTAAACTTCCCCTGGTGCAGCTTGAGACTGTTACCTCTTGTCCTGTCACTTATTACTTGGGAGAAGAGACCAGCCACCTCTGAGATGATATGAGAAGCAAATTAAGGAGAGCAGTGAGGGTGCTGGGACTGAGGTGTCAGAGACGCTGATGGATGGGAGGTCACAGAAAGGCCAGGTGAGGACAGGCAAGTGGGAAAGGGAATAAGGGGTTTTGAAAGAAAGGTGGTGGCCAAACAGAGGGAACTGGGTTGGTGGGAGGTCAGAGAGTGACTGCTTCCCCATCCCAGAGGGTGGAAGGGGTGGGTGTCAATGTGTCATGTGTGTTTCATGACCTTGTGTCAAAGGACAGGATCCTTAATAGTGCAGGCATTAAAACATGTGAGAGGCTGAGGTTTCATACGATTTATTATTTTTTTTTACCTCCCAGGCCAAAATAAATGTCTGCATTTTACACCCTTAATATTTTTCCACGATTTAAAATAAAGCTGCATTAGAAAAAACCAAAACAATTAAAAAACCCCAACAAAACAAAACACAAAACGTTTAAGCAAGTTTACAGCACAGTAAATAGATACAGCCCTCCTTAATAGATAAAAGTATAGCAGCACTCCAAAGCCTTTAGGTGTTGGTGGAAACAAGAGTAATTTGATTTTAAACTACCATTATTCTCAGTGTTTATTTCTGTGCTTTCTGGTTTTACTGCATTTCTATTGTATTCAACAAAAAACTTATCACTTGTCCTGACATCTAGTATCTACTCACCTAGCACCCTTTTCCTATGAAGGAGACGGACCTATAAAATTTCCCAGTACCATGGTAAGATTTGCATTCTGCACACAACCTCCTAGTTAGTTCATTTATAAAGAGAGCGAGTGACTAAGTACAAGGTGGTCCTCTGGCTGGGGGTCAGTGTAGATAGGTGCACAGTAGCATGATCAGAAGGACACTACAGACCTTAGCTGGCACGTAGGAGAGATTTTAAATATTTGTTTGATTAAGCTATGATTTCATGAAGCTTGGTTAAAGCTTGATTAAGTTATAGTTAAACTAACCATAGGGATAGAAAGAAACCTGTTAGAAGAAGCTTTGTGAAGATATGGAAAACACATTAAAATCTACCTTTTTTTTCACACACATTTTGAATTTTAGTGCTGGTTTAAGGTTGAGAGTTAACATTCAAAGCCTTGTCCTTAAATACTGGCTGTTAAAACCCAAGGACTTTATATTACAAATCCACAGAATGGTTTTATAAATGCTCTTTTATTGTTTAGTGAAAGTTAATTGCTTAACTAAATACCGAATTTCTCTTACAATCCCCTCTGGCCTTTTTCTCATAGTTGCTCCATTTTTTGAGCTGCACCCATCACCTTCCCAAAACCTAGCAGGCAGACACCCAATTCTGCAAATACTGACCAAGTGAGAACAAAATAACATGTTAGCCTTCTGAGCCTCCCTGACACATGTTGCTCTGGACAAAAGGGAAGGTATTGATCAGGTTGACTTCATGGTTGTATTTAACCTTCTCATATATTTGCATTAGTTGAACTTACCTTTCCTGGAAGAACTGCAGCATCTACAGAAACCCACCACTGCAAACACTCATCATTTCTTATCAAATACATACAGGGGAAGAGCTGTGCCTCCTACATGAAAACTTTGTTCCCTTAAAAGTATACATTTCCCTCTCAAGATGTCAGCTGTATTATTTAGCCTATTTATAGATAAGTAAAATGAATAGCAGATGGCCTGCGCAGACTAGGATTTTCAGGCATGCTGTAACCCATAACGTAAAATGGGTCTTCGACTCAGCTAACAACGACCAGGAACAGCCATCTGTGACCTGGAACATGCCTCTCTGAATTTTCTACATTAGCAATTGCAGCAGCAGTGCTGGCTAAGAAGGATCGATGAGAAATCTTGATGGATTATTCTAGTTTTGATCAAGCCAGAGGGTGCCACACAGCAAGGTAGTGATGCTGCTGGGAACTGAACTGATTCTGGCAGGTTCTCCCCTCCTCTGACTCACAGATGTCACTTCTTATCTTCCCAGGTGCCCGGGCAGCTCTCACATAGTTTTTCCTCCCATTAAAATTGCCCAGAATAGTCTGCTTATCAAATGGATAGTTTTAAATATCTTTACTAGAAGTCTCCTAAAAGTAGGTGTTAAAGAACGTCCCGTCTCACACAACCAAACTTCATCTTTTTCCAAAAAGCCAGGGTGAACAGTTACAACAAAGGAGAGAACAAAACCTTTTGAACAATAGTGTTCCATTTTTAAAGTAGAGATTAAAATGTTAATTCAAGCACAGTGTCTTTCTTTTTTATTGTTATTCCACTTACACACAACCCCCCTAAATTATAACTTGTATACAGAGGAGGCATTTATAATTAACTTATTTTTCTGACAGGTTTAGTCTTGTATAATATCTAAATACTCACTTAAGACTCATCTCTCTGTGGTGTATGGCATACTAAGCTAAATTGACACAGAAGGCTGGGGAGAGTGGGGTTCAAATAAGGCTAATAGTCACATTTTTGTTATGTGGAACAGAGGGAAGAGCTGGTCTGGTATGTCATTGCAGCTGGCTTTTGTATTTTTTATTTTTTTAGGAGAATCATAATTACCACTTAGAGGAAGACAGTTGTATAATGGAGAACACTCATTTCACAGCCTTATTCTTTTCAGAGACCCTTTCTGACATCACAAGTCTCTGATTGCTCTAGAAAGACCCCAAGGAGTTCATTTATTTACCATCAAAGCTAAAGGAAGAAAGCCAGAGAAGCAAAAGCCAGTCTTCATTTAAAGGGACAACACGCTGGTTCTTTAGATTTGCAAGACAGGAGCACAAAGAACCTTGTCAGACTATGCTCAACTCAGATGCGGCCTAGAAAAAAGAAAACTAGGGATATAAAGGACTTGCGCAGGTAAGTAGCTATTAAAAAAAAAGGTCCTAATTAAATTGACTTGCTGTCTTCACAGTTGTTTGCAGTAAAAAATTCTTCCAACCTTATGGCTTAAGCAACTCTTTCGCCTCCCTTCGCAGGGGTAGCAGTTTGTGTGATATTCCAGCCCTGGAGATATGTAATACCACTGATATCTACCAGGACAGGAGTCAATTAGAAAAGCTATTTCCCCAATTCCAGACATTCTCCAATTTCCAGAAATAAGAATACATGTTTCCTGCAGCTATGAAACTGCTGAGGAATCACAGAAGAGTTAGGGTTAGAAAGGACCTTAAGATCATCTAGTTCCAACTCCCCGCCATAGAAAGTAGGTTTCATCAAGAAAGACAAAGGCAAATTAAAATAGCAGTATTATCAATTCTTGCCAGTCTTAAACTCATAAAAGTGTTGAGGCAGGCTCTGCATATTACAGTCAAAGTAATGAAATGTTGTGTGCAGCTATAAATTAAAGTTACCTGCATATAGTTTTTGATTTCTATGTTCCCAAAGTTTCTGTTGGTCATTACTGACCATCTTGTCTGATCACTTCACTTCTAAGAGCTGAGACTTCCAAAATTTCATTATTGCAAACCTCAGCGTTGCAGAGCTATTGTTTCCTTTTTAAGCAACAGAAGAAGCAATCGAGTACAGTTCAGCATCTGAGGAGAAAGTGCCCGTGTTGTGCTTATGGCACAGGAACTTGGTGAGGCTGTCTCTGGCTAGTTTGATCTGTGTTTGTAGGGACTATATATACTTCATTTTCCAGCCTTTGCCAAGGGCTGTTTTTCAGAAGACACGGTGGCATTCACCCACTAGCTAGAAATGCAAGCTCATTCAACACGAAAGTTAAGCTGCGAGGTCCATATAGTACCCAACTACTAAGTCTACAGGTCACAAAAAAAAATCGGATAGATTGTTAACATCTGTTGGAAGCAGCTGAAAACCTTTCCTCATAAAATTTAGAGGATATATTACCTTGCTGGGAGATTTATTCACTTAGTTGCAGGGAAAGGCTGGATGTTTTTTCTGTCTCTCTCCTTGCTGCCTGGGGAGGTGCCTGTGCTGCACTATATTTTCTAGATACATCTGGTTAGTTATATTACTTCATGCTGTGCCTTAATGTACGCACTTCTTCAACAGTCTACTTTCTTCTGCAGGAAATACTGCAGGAATTCTGCAGGAAATACTCATCTGCTGGAACCAACTTGATGGCAAGGCTTTGGTTGGTCCTCCTGCCCCTTTGCCCCCTGCCCCCTAGCTCCCTCAACAGTTGCTGGCTGGTATGTCAGTGATGTGCAAAGCTGGGCCCATTTGCTTTCCAGCTGGTTGAGTAAGTTTTGCTGTTGTTTCACATAACCCATTCTAATTCTGAGGAAATTCACAGTGGCCTCTGATCAGGTCCTCCCTTGGCACGGACGATCACCTCAATTTGCAGAAGCCAGTTGAGCCAGTTTCTCTTTGGCAGAATGAAAATTAAGGACAGGACAAGCTAATCAGAGGACACTGTGTAACAGACGCAGCTCCTCGTACAAATAATGCCACATCATACACCCCTAACAATTCAAGTTAGGCTGATATTGATTCTAGGTAACATCACACAACAGCAGACAGGCAAGGAAATGAGTATATTGCTGTCTTTGTTTATTTATTTATTCTTATTATTGTAAACCAACAGTTTTATGATAGACAGCAAGGTTGATACTATTCTCCAGTGAAATTACTGTTTCTCTATAAAGGGTAAAACTCTGGTGGTAAATGGACTTTAGCAAAGCAGTTAATTTAGAATTATAAAAATAAAAAAAGTAAAATCATACACAGGTATCTGTGACACTTTGCAATAACAGTAACTGTAAATCAGAGATTGTTATTTCTGTAAGGGCATTTGAATGAGATGTTCAGATGCTTATTCTCCGCCTGACACCATTCAATACTTTTATCAATGGTCTGAGAGAAAATATAGTCTTTATCCAAATAAAGTTCACAGGCCATACAGCAGATGAAAGGGTGAATGCTGACAGAGAAAGGCCAACCTGCAGAGTGATATGTTTTTCCCTGGTAGCTTAGGCTTGCTTGAAATCCCAAAGGGCTTTTAATACCACAATACGAAGACATAGCAATGGCAAGGAAAAGAGAAAGAAAAAAAAATGTTGTTCATGGCTATGGAACAAGGAGCTTTGTCACGGTAAAACTGCTTCAGAAAAGGTTTTAGAGATCACCAAAAAGAGTTTGAAACCTATAGCTAACAGAAACCGACACTCCTGTTTCCACTTCCCCACAAAAGGGAAACCTGTTAGAAATCTACTAAGAGACTGGGAATGGGTGATAAAACCTAAATCCGTAAAGCAAAAACCCTGCTTAAGTGATTATTGAGCTGTTTAGCTTACACATTGTCTCCTAGATCAAAAGGCGTGAAGATGTTCTAGACATGCAACTTATCAGGCTGCCCTCCTGACCACAGCTGTGTCCCCAGCCAAGCACTGCTCCAGCCTGTGCACTGCTCAGAAAACCACCCTGCTGCGGTTAACAAGCATCTCCTAGGGATGATCCCATCGGCACTTTGAAATATTGGTGAAGAGTCCTCAAAACATCCCCGTTTTCAAGCCTACTCCAGCTCAGCAATAGTGACTGAGCCAACTCCTTGGTTTCCTCTCTGAAAATTATCATCAGGTAGTTTAAAATTCTCCCCAATTCCTGTTGAAAGAGAAAATATTTCATTCTCCTTCTCAGTGTTTCTTGATATACATGTTTCATTTGGCTTTTTTTGAATTCAGAAGAAAATATTTATTGAATGTTTCCCTGAGTTGAGCACTTTTCTCTACGACTACTGGCAATTTATTACTCTCTCCACATAGTAATGCAAAAAATATCTTTGTTAAGAGGGATTTTTTTCATCCTATTGTGCCTTGAAAACATTCTGATTTGTTCTTACCTCTGCTGGGCATTGATTTCTTCTCATTTGTGTCCTCTTACTTCTCTTTTCAACCCATCACACTTCTTAACTTTGAATTTATATCTACATCCTCATTTTTCATTTCATAACCATGTATGTGTGTACATATACAAATACACATACACGCGATGGACTAGATGACCTCTGGAGGTGGTTTGAACATAACTACTCCATGATTCTGATTCTACACACACACACACATACATACATAAATCAAAAAATATAAATGGACCTGTGATGTGCATGTGGAAATTTTAATTTACCTCTTAACTTTGCTCCTCTCCCCCCTGCAGCAGACTGTGGATAGTGAAGTATACTCGAGCATTTCATAAAATATATTTGGAATTAAAACTTTAATATAATCTGCATACTCAATGGAAGTAGTTTTTCCTCAGAGCTTAATTAGCACTATCAGCTTTGTGAAGCTGGCCCTTTTAAAAGCCCAAGTACATACATAATGGTCTGAGGTTTATGCTTTTATCATATTAGTAATGTGCAAACAAAAGATTATTATTTGTACCTCACCAATAACTACTTTTATGACAGGTTCCCTTTTTTCTGCAAAGGGCAGCTTTCCTCTGCCATGGCCACCTGTAAGTGTGGAAAACTGCCCTTCGTTTTCAAAGGCAAGAGATATCAAAGCTCTGCTTAACATGGACTTTTCAGCCACATCGATGACATTTTTCAGGCACATGCATTGCCGCACAGTTCCCGGAATCACATGCATCTTCTTCCCATTATTGTCAGGATTTGCTAAAGTGGAGGAGACCCACAACACCCCATTTCCAGCCCTCTATAACTACCTAAAAGAAAGACGGAGCGAGGAGGTGGCTGGTCTCTTCTCCCAAGTAACAAGTGATAGGACAAGAAGTAACAGCCTCAAGCTGCACCAGAGGAGGTTTAGATTGGATATTAGGAAAAATTTCTTCACTGAGAAGGTGATCAGGCATCGGAACAGGCTGCCCAGAGAAGTGGTGGAATCGCTATCCCTGGAAGTGTTCAAAAACTGTGTAGATGAGGCCCTCAGTGACATGGTTTAGTGGTGGTCTTGGCAGTCCTGGGGTAACGGTTGGACTTGATGATCTTAAAGGTCTTTTCCAACCTAGCTGATGCTATGATTCCACGATTCTCTCCCCAGTGCTCTGGCTGTGCCATGGTGCCAGTTCCCCCTTGTGTAGATCTCACCTCACTGCAGACCACTAGCACCTGCCTCGGCTCCTCTGCTCCCCAGAAGGTTTTGCTGGGGCCCCCAAACCTGAGCAGTAAAGTATGACTTGAAGGTTTGCAAAGGCTTTCCTTAGACAGGCAATTAAATGCTATTATCACTGTAGGACTAGTAGCAGAAGAACTCCGCTTTGTAGTATTGACAAATTTCAAGGACAAAGCTCACATACACATTTCTTGAACCTTGGCTGCTTGTGTTAGAATAAAGCATTGCACATACACTAAACATAGCTGCTTAGGGAGGGTCTGCCACCACGTCCCCCAGAGCCGTTTGGTGACCTGTAATAGTGTGGCTTGGGACAGCACCTACAACACACCACAGGCATTGAAGACCAGTTAGATCTCAGTTGTCAGTGATTTGGAAACAAGCTATATAATTCTTGGCATCGAGCTCTAGTGGCCTCTCAGTTTGAAGCTTGGGAGCTGAGCTGATGATGTTGATTACAAATACCTCAGCAGAAAGATGGCTCCTGACGGCAGAGAGCACTTTAATTTAGGAAACAAGAGGACAAGTTTCAGCTGCTGGAAGCAGAGGCTTGAACAAATTCAAAGCTGCAACATGGAGGTTTCATACTGAGGAGGACTAACCACTGTGGCAATGTACCTCCGGACTTGGAGGATGCTTTGCTTTTTCAGGTCTTTAAAAAAATCAAGCTTGGGATGTCTTCCTAAATTCCATGTTAAAGCTCAGCCAGAAATTATGGACTTTATACAAGAATTACTGAATGAATGTCTAGACCATGCACACGCAGAATTTAGGCTACGTGCTCATAGCAGTCCCTCCTGGACTTAAAATTAAATTTCAGATGATTTCTCCTCCCATTTCACATTCTGTGATGATTTAAAAATGTGATTTCTCTTGGCTTAAGAAAAGGTAATACACGCACCCATGTGCTTTGAATGAGTTTAACTAAGGCTTATGTTTGTAAACCAGCCTTAATCTGAATTGCATTATGTGAAAGGTGTTCAATATTCAAATATTCAAATGCTATTATTTGCAGAATTTTGCAACTCTGCAATAGTGTTATGTTCCCATTTCAACGTGTATTTTCAGTGACAGTATTTAAAAGACTACCTGCAAAACCCCAGCTTTAAAATATTATCCTCAGCCAGAGATTAAGGTGGAAGAAATACATAAAATATTTCAAAATCCTTTTGAATTTGTCTTTAAAGAGATAAAATAACTAAATAATATTAAACAGGCTTTCAAAGAGAGAAAAACACTTCTTCCACAAACAATTAGTTTTACAAGGTCATTTGAAAACCAAGTGCCTATAAAGATGCTTCATATGCTTTTTGCAATACTTTCATTTTTGTAATCATACATTTAACACAATCTGCAGTATATCATTCAATGAGTATACTTCCACATACTCTGTTGACAACTGAATTAATCTAATACTTATATACTAGACACAATGATTTATATCAACTGGAACTCTATGTTAATTATCCAATAAATATAAGCTCACAGGATTGCTGCGCAATGTAGTTTCTGTAAAAACACATTTTTGCCCAAAGAAGTCTGTAGACTCGACATTTATTTCACCATAACATTACAAGGAAGAGATAGATAGGAAAAAAAAAAAGATACTTTAATACACGTATTTGTAAATTGATCTAGTATTTTGATCTAGTGTTTGCCTTTTATTTTAAATTACCATTTTTTCTAAAGAAAACATTTGCCTTTCTTGCTAAGCAAACATTTTTTACACAAGTTGTCAGTGGATATTTGCCACAACAAAATTAAATTCACAAATATTTTTTTCTCCATACTACAAAAACATATACAAAAAAGCAAGTTTAGTAGTTCATAAAAAATCAAGGCATCTAAATGTCCCATCACAAAATGAAATACTGAAGTATTGAATGTCTTTACTTTCAAGTATGCTACCATATTTTATTCCATATCTGTCTTTGAAATCTGCACACTCTGGCACTCCCATCACCCCTCAAAACAAACATTGCAAAATGGAAGATCAGTGATTTTTGTGGTCTGTGGGCATGTTGATGGTTTTGGGTAGAGTAACAGGGTATTCAAAGCCCTGATAGAGAAGAGCCTTCAGGGCATCTATGTCTGCCCATTAACCCCTTTAGGGATATAGGGGCACTGTTCTGAGCTCTACTATATTAAGATTTACACTGATGCAGATTTTGATTTTGTGCTTTTAAAGCACTGTCAGAGTGCTCAGAGTGTAGAAACAGGCATGCCTTAGTTTTTGTTAGAAATTGTAGGAAAACCTGTCAAGCTTATTGCTAAAATCTTCGCTGAAACTGGTCTTAAAATGCTAAGAAATCTGTTCTCTTACTGTTGCACACAGATAGAGCCTGTTATTTATACTTGTAACAAACAATGCTGAGCAGGCAGGGAATCACACCACCTCCATAATTGAGTCTGCAGCTCCAAGACACAACTACTCAAACAATGGATTCTAAAGTGAATCTGAACAGTGAGTCAAATTTGCCTGGGCCTTTCTGAGGTCTGGGTCAGAAAGAGGAAGAGACATAATGTTTATTTGCTCACACACCAAATATGCTCAAGGAGGCTGGATAGGGACATGCCAGACAACTCTGAAAAATCACATCTGTCTAAATATTCACACCATAGAGCCACAATTAGTCTATGCTGACTGCTCTAAGTACCTGCACATACTTCACATACTTCCAAGGGGGAATAAGAGGATGTCAGTAAAAATGACTCAAATAACCTCACACCGCAGCTTGAACAGTAGGACTAAAAGTGGCATCCAGAACAGCTGAAGGCAACAGTGAGTGCAACTGATGGGTCTAATCACAACTCTCTTTTTTCACTCCTCCTGGACCAAGGATGCTTTTCAGACAAGGAAACAGTAAGTGTCTTCCCCTTACTGTTCCTAGAACCAGAAAATAAAACCTTGCTTGAAATTCTCGTTGCTCTCCTATAGCTGGGTCACTTTCAGTTAAACACAGAGTGCAAAAAATGTTTCTGATGCAGTTCATGAACAGTAAAAGGTCTTTGTCCTGACACAAGAAATTCAACCTCTGTACAAGGTAAGAAGAGCAAAACCATTGCAGAATAACAGGAGTGAACATGAAGCACAAAGAGTTCTTGGAAGACTCGATGAAGGAAGAAGACAGCACTGGGACAAACACAGAGCATGCCTGAACACACAAACACCAGGAAAAGCATTGTCCCTTGCATATCCAGTGGTGATGTTTGTGATGGTCCTTTGACCCAGAGACGGTGTACTCCAGCGTCCCTGGGGAGAGCTCCATCTCCTGCAGAGACAAGCAGTGCTCTACCTCAGATAGTTTTACAGTGCCTAAGAGTCTTGACAAATCTGGTCCTCCAATTACATTCTTGTTTGCATTTTCCTACTCCTCTACTTTTGCTTCACTAATAAACTCATTAAGTATAGCACTATAATCAGCATCCAATGTTCCCCAGGGAATGGAGAGAGAAAAGAGAAGGATCTTACATGACAAATGCTATTGTTCTGTTTAATGCCTAGGCAGGTACTCAAATATCACAGCTCTGGGCTTGTCACATTAATATATTAGAACAAGGTGAGGTGGAAAGACTGTCTTTACCTCCTCTGTCCATAACCCTGAATTAACCACAAGGCTAAGAAAAGGAGAAGAGAAAAAGGGTGCATATAAGAAGAATCTCAGAGAGAGAAATCCATGAGATCAAGAGATCAAGAAAGTGACAGACTGTAGAGGAAGTTTCTGAACTCTAAGTTGTGTCTACTGTGAAAAGCTGGAGATGCTGGCATTTTTATCACGCACAGGGCTGCTGCCAGTGGATGGGACAATTGCTGAAGGCAGCAATAAGCTGTTTCCCAAAGGCTGCAAGGCCGTTTCTCAGGAAGGTATTGCCAGAAATACTCTTGCTCAAGAACATACACTGTTTCTACTGGTGTCATTCTGCTAGCATACTCTTTCTACAGTAGTAACTCTGTTAGCATTAGTACACGAGTAATACTATTGCTACTCTAGGATATTGCTATAGGAGCACATTACATGGAGAATGTGCCTTTATAGGTACAAGACTATGTGTTTCATCCATCCTTACAAAAAATTATATACATACATAATGCACATGCGTCGTGTCCAGCACTAATCCACTGTGTTATTCAGCTGCCAGGCAGCTCTCTCAAACCCAACTGTCAGACAACCTAAATCATGTTGTCCCAGGGACAACCTTAACATAAAAATCACTGTGTGTACAAGTTAAGCACACCACGAGAGCACTTGCTCTGTCTTCCTCACAGCACGGAGTAAAAATTATGGAAGCACACTATAAGTCTTACGCCTATACTAAACAACAAGGTGATTCCACATCTATAAACAATATGAATCAGAGGAAAAAAAAGGCACAGTTTCTTTGTCACCAATATAACTTTCTTACCAAAAGTTTGCGAAAGAAAATTATGCAAAAATTAAGTATAAACTTCTGTCAAATATACCTCACTCATCTTAATATGGAAGTCTAGGAATAAAATCAGAGTACGCTCAGAAAACCCTGACAATTATAATTTCTTTTGACCTAGACAGCACAACTAAATGTTCCAATGGAAAATCTCAATTAAAAATTATTAATCAAACGTTTTGAATTAATTGGATATGAATGATAAAGACAAAAAACAGCTTGTGCATGTTCCATAATTCTGATTCCAAACCGGAAAAATGCCTGGCTGGTTTTAATTTAAAGACTTGATCCAGTCACTGCAGATTAGGTCCTGCATCATGTGTCTTAATTTGGGATTTGAACATAACTTTTTTCCTGAAATTAATTAGGAGATTTTCAAAGGTACGATAAACTTTAAATAATTAACTTCAGCTTTGAAAATCTCATGAATGATAAATACATGGAATTTGCAGTTGTATAAAGATATCAGAGCATATTAAAAAATATGTGTGTCTTTTAGGGTTGTTTTGGGGTTTTTTTTAAGCATTCTTCATCTAGTATCCAAATTTGTTAAGTCTGAAACAGTGTTAAACCCTTTTGAAAGCATCTTCATTTTTAATATTTAAAGCAGTTGAGCACTCCAGTTCTGATCTAACAAAACAGTTAAGAACATAAGTATATGACTGCAGAATTAAGCACGTACATATTTTCAGGATTAGGAGCTTAAACTGTCATTTTCCCTCGCAGTCTGTTAAACAGAGAACATATATATATTTCAAAGTGGAAACCACAGGAACTGATGAAAGAATTTAAATAAAGATACACTAGCAGAGATGAAAGTTTGTTTTTCTGGTTTGTTTGTTTGTTTTAAGAAAGACAAAAAAAGAAGAAAGAAATCAGGTTTTTGATGAACTGATTTTCCCTCTCCTGCTTCCTGGCGTAGGAGGATTGGGTTTTTTTCCAGAAATCTTCAACATATTTCTCTTTTCTATTAATATACCTTTTCTCACACTTGGCCAATTCCTCACCTAGATGCAATACCACCCGATATTCTCTTCCTTTACCAATACCCTTTCTCCAGTTGCTTTTCCAAGACCCTGGTTGCTGCCCATGCTCTCACTGCCATGCCCCCCTCACTGCATCCTGCCCCTCAGCCACCCATAGCCTCTTCTCTCATGATGATCCAGTTTTGCTCCCCAGTAACTAGGAAGGGTTCCTATTCTCAATCCATGCTTTCTCCTTTTCTGAAGCCAGCAAGATTTTTACTCTTTCTTTCCAAGCTGTTAACTCCAAATTCCATTTTTAGTATTCCTTCTCTTCTTATATTTGTCTCTTCCCTTTTCTTGAACTTCTACCATGAACTCAAGCAATTTTAATCTTCATTCACTTCTGACTAAAGATTTTCCTTTCTTGCTTGTTTTAGCTTGTCTCAGCCTCTTGACCCAGAGTTCATTATTAACTCTTCCTTCTGATCTTTTAATTTTCAAACTCCCCTTCTCTGAGGAATAACGTTCCTCACCTGCCATCCTGCCACACCTTTTCTGACATCCAGCCAATTACCCTTTCCAACCCCCCTTACAGCAGACTCTTCCTACATGGGCAGACACAACTTTTCCATTTCCTCAGAAAGCTCTGCTCTCGTTCCTTTCCTGCTGTCCTGTCCACTTTTGACTCCACACAGTGAATTATGTACAACTGCCTTGGTAGCAATGAGGCTGCAGTAATATGAAGTTTAGCATGAAATGAAAAACTTACTGAAAAGCTGGATGAACAGTCTGGCATTTCACCCACCCTGATTTCCTTACAATCAGTGTCTTCTTCCTGGACAAACAAGGACAACATTACATCTAATTTTAGAGTCCTTGCCCTCTTCAGCCTAAAAATACCTCCTTTAGAAAAGTCATATTTTTCGCAAGTACACCTTTATGTGGCTGTGACTATTCCCTGTCTTGACTTCACCTTTCTGGCAGAGCGCCTGCTTGGTTGAAAAGAGCCTTAATGAGCTGAAAACACAAAAAGGGAGCACGCAGAGCAAATAAAGATAGGCGAAACAGGAGGAGAATAAGAGCATTGCCTGGGCACTCTGACACAAAAACAGGCAGAGCTAGCAGGCGACATTAAGGTTAAAAACAAACAATTCTACCAGGATGATATTTGTAAGAGGAAGGTCAGGAAAAATGCAAGTCTGATGATGGATGGGGAAGAGACAAGCAACAGCCATCAAGGAAGAGGCTGAAGCAGACAGTGCCTTTTCTTACAAGCTTTTGTAGACAAAACCTGCTCCCAAGTCCCAGCAAGTATCAACCCTGCTTGGAAAACAGAGGGCCAGCCAACAGCAAAGCAGCAATAGGTTAGAGACTACTTAGAGAAACCAGATATGTTCAGATCCATCGGGCCAGGTTACACTCAAGGATCTGACAGAGTTGACTGATGGGATCGTGATGTTGCTGTCCATCAGCTGTGAATCTGTTGTCAATTACCTGTGAAAAATTGAGGTCACAGGAGAAGGTCCCTGATGATAAGGAAAAAGCTAACATTATTCTCATCTTATGGAAGGACAAGGAAGGAAGGGGACCCAGGGAACAATCAGTGGGTCAGCCTCACCTCTGCCTCTGGAAAGTCCCTGAAGAACATCTTCTCGTAATTCAGCTCCAAAAACAAGCAGGAGAAAAAGATAAGCAGGAATAACCAGCATATATTTTTTTTCTAAAAGCAAATCATGCTTGACTCCACTCACTCTCTTCCATGAAGGAAAAGTCTGAAGGGAACACAGTAGAGGTAAAATATATTCAAGCTTCTGATACTGTCTCGTGCAGCACTATCCTTTTTTAGCTGATGAAATATAGGTGGGGCAGAGAGATCAGCTGCAAATTGGCTTGACTGCCAGGTTTAAAATGTAGTGGTCAATGGCTTGACATGCCCCTGGTAGCCTGTAACAACCCAGGTACATCAGGGACTGGTACCTTGAATATCTTAATCCATGGCCTGTGCTGAGACAGAAGACACCATGAGCAAACACGCAAGTGATACAAGGTTGCAGGGAGGAGTACAGCTACTGTGTCCTCAGTTTCCCTACTGTCCAGAGCCTAGGAAGGCTGCTTCCATAAGCACATGGGGATAAAGCCTGTATATTTTACAAGTATTTCAAATCTATTGTCTTGCTAAACTGGAAAGGGTATGCACAGCTCTCTCAGAAATAGCCTGGTTTTCCTTGGGTTTCGTGCTTGTGAGCCAAGCTGGCAGATGCAGATCTTGTAAATTCAGATGATGATGCAGACCCCAAGAGATGCCAAGTTTCAGCAGGTTAGAAATCATTAATGTTTCTATTACTCGTTTGATTAGGTGATTAAAATCTCCCATCAAGCATGTTTCCAGAGATGCTAACTGTGAAAAAGAGGACTCCTCTGAGCTAGAATGTTTGTTTGGTTTGTTTGGGGTTGTTTTGTTTTGCCATTGAAGGCAAACTTGATTGCTCTTTTTTTGTTAGCTCCCATACTTCCTTGGTCTAGCCCTGTGGGGTTTTTTCCCTCCAGCTGTGT